>NC_056728.1:1120317264-1120359764 GCF_019279795.1 Protopterus annectens
GAGATCCAGGACTCTGTTCTTGGGCCCCTACGCCAGCTTGAGGCACAGGTGGCACAACTTACGGGCATGCCTGTTGCCCGGCCTACACAGCCCCCAGCACAGCCCTGTCCTGGGCAGTGAAGGAACAGTGGCAACTGCCCATGGGTGGGGATATCAGTTCCACTGTTGCCATCTGTGGGCTCATGGGCTCTGGATATCCAAACATCCGTCCCCGTCAATTGTGTAACCCCCACACGTGTCATACACCGCCCCTGTATGCGTCTTGTTTGTCTTGTCTGTTGACCTACCCAACCTACCTCCCCAGCTATACCGACTTCCTTCACCTGACATACCACTCTCACCTGAAAAAAAAAAAAAGGGCACTCTGTACCCACAAAAAAATTACGCCCCATACATAGCTGCCCATTCCGCACATATGTCTGCCGGACATGGAAACTATCAATTACAATTGGCTGTACAACAAGTATTATTGTTGTCCTTACACCTCTCTCAGGGGTGGAAGGTATCAAATGTCACACCAAATTACAAACATATGCACAGCTGTTGCTGATGAAGAAATGGGCAGCTATGGGCCCTACCTACATCCCTCCTGCAAAACCCAAGCTTGTTTCCCTACTGTCTTACCCTCTTTGTGACCCCTTTTTCACCACTTTCCTGTCTCCCCATTTTCATTTCTTTCAAAGAAAATAGCGCGGGTGTGCGCAAGAGTTTAAGCGGTTGTAAGCGGGTGTGCGCATGTGTGCACGGAGCTGAACGCCAGTGCGTATGCGTGAGCTCCATGCAAACCAGCACTAACCCGGTTACAACTGCTTAAAAGTGCCTTAGTCACTCTGATTGACAGGTCCTGTAGTCAGTTCAAAAGCAAAATAAAATCCCACTGTCAGTCCCGAACCCAGGACCTTGGAAACAGTAGTCTGCATGACTTACCACTAAGCCATGACTGTTATACAAGAACATTGTGCTAAAATAAATATATCATGTAATAGTAGGAATGAATGTAAAGGGAATATAGGATGTGTAGTACACAAAGCATGTCATGTATATTTACTGTCAAATCTAGTGGATATCTATGATAGTAGTGTGTGAACAGAAACAGCCATGCTAGTTGGTAGCTAGTAGGTAATAATGTCACTGTAGCACCATGCAAGCCACACACATACTCACAGCAGGATAATCACTGCCCATACCCCACAACCTCTTACAGGAACACATCCGGACCAAGTAATAAAATATGTGGAGCAAAGGGCCAAAACCAGGGACACATTACAAATAATGTTACAACAAACTTAGACAGTTCAGAGAATAACAGGTTCTGCATTTTGTGGGATGTTTGGAAGGGTATGAAGTCTGAAACTTAAATGTTTGTCACTATATTCTGACTTGAGCCCAGAGTGATTTGCCAGAAAAAGCTGTGCATGAGATATTGACCAAAATATGAGGTAGAAATGTGGACAACCTGCAAATATTTGTACACATGAGAGGTCTGACACCACCATATTTGAATAGTTAAGAGCCTAGACATAGCAACAGTGAATGAGTTACAGGGATGCCCCACAGACTCCATGTGAAATGTACAAACAGTAGGCAGAAAGGTGTTACAACACATGCAATGGTAACTATGGAGTCCTGAAAGTATGCACCACTTGCATGGCAGAAAAAGTGTAGTAATACATATGCTCATGCTATCCCACAGTCACAACTGCAGCATACCAGACAATTTAATGGGTGTACCCCACTGATATGTACCATTCCATGAGGCAGATAACAGATGCACCTGAGAGTCTCTGGGGCCTGCTCAGCAGCATACTCAAATACCCTAATAGATGTCAAGGCCCACACCATGGCCAGACCACACTGCATGCTGTAACACCCTAGCAGATATAGCAAGCATTCCAAGGTGTGAATGTACATGGAAAATAGGAAAGCCACAGCAGCACACTACAGTCAGGACACCTAGCAGGCATACAAGTAGTGACTGTAAAGGGCAAATATTGAAGCCATAGCAACAAAGTGCAAGCAAAAGTGCAAGGAAAGCACACACACACACACATTAACAGTAGTAGTAGTCGTAGGTGTCAGTGTACATACACAGTTAGTACAGGAAACTGGAGAAATGAATGGAGAAATGTTAATCTACAACACAGCTGGAAATATGAGAGAGATACCAACCTTTACACTCACAGAACATTGTCCACAGCATACCAGCATGGTCCCTGCCCTTAAAATCTGAAAGGGCTACGCCTATCTCACATACCTTTTATAGCACTGTTCTGAAATCACAGTGAGAACTGCAATCAGTACACAACTGGCTGCATGCAATTAGCAAATGCTGGCTAACAATTGGTGCAGAGGCCATCACATGGACATATGCAGATACCTACAAAAGTATGCTGTACTCCCAGTCCACACATGCAATACTTTCATCGCACCCTGAGGAGGAAGTGAGAGACAGACAGAGAGAGAGAGACAGAGACAGAGACAGAGACAGAGAAAAACGAAATTAAACATACACAAACAAAACTGTTCAGCAACAGCCACCTGAAAGCTGACAACTGGCAAGTGGAGCAGCAGGACACAAAACCAGATGGCAACACAAGCAGCTGTGACAAACACAGGTAATGTAAAGTAATACTATAAAGGTCTACATACTGTGAACCCTCCATATGTGTCATTGGTCTGTATCCATATGTATATGAAGATGTGCAAAGGGCAGGGGACATACAGCAACTATCAGTGAAGGCTGTACATACATTTGTATGTGAGAGCATCTATGTGCACATATCAATGTAGGTTGAATGTAGGTTGTAGTGCAATGTACAAAGTAGGTTTCACAGTTATGTATGTTTAGCAGTATGTTAGTGTGTGTATACAGTATGGTAGACAAACATGTTGATATACCTGTCTATCATATGGATATGTATGTATGTCAAAATATGTATGTATGTATATATATATATATATATATATATATATATATATATATATAATATGCATATATGTATACATACATAGAGAGAGATGTAGGAATACATAGACAGATGTAGATAGATAGAATATGTACAAACATATATATGTAATACACACATACAGATATAGATATATGTAGATACATATACATAGACAGACTGATCTGACTATCTACAGGTATGACTGTATATGATGACCTCAACACCCCCTGTCCCACCCCTCTGTCACTCTCACCCCCTCTGTGTCACCCCCCCTCTCCATATCTATAGCAATATATGTACATCAATATATATATGTGTATATGTATACAGACATATATATATATATATATATATAGATATATCTATATATATATATATATATATATATATATATATATATATATATATAGAGAGAGAGAGAGAGAGAGAGATGTATATATATTCTGAGTGAGGCACATGTGTACAGATGTATTGCAACAGGTGCCTGGTGACAAAGGCATGGAGTGAACACCAGTGTCAAAACTGGAGTACCATACCCCATTTCAAATCACCTACACCAGTAACCACCAGATATGTGATTGGCTGCCCACCACTGCATGTGTCAGGGGTGAACAGGGTCATAAATGTGTACAATAGTCCCCCAATGATATTCACAGTGGCACACTATTCCTGGAATACCTGCACATGGTATGTGTCAGCAGACATGGTGTGTCAGCTATGGACATGTAGGTCAGTGTACCCTCCACACCACATAATGGCTGCCATGGTATGTACCTCACATGACAGCTACAGATATGGAGAAGGACACAGTGACATGTACAACACTGTGACAATGCACTCAAACACATTACCAATGCACAGTGACTGACAACACCACAGAGTACACACATACTACCCACATAGAGGTTACCACTCCTGGATTTACATACGTAAGTCACACCCATGACAGATGTCCAACAACCATAGTAACACCTCACACCATCCACAACCTAAATGACTGCTGTGTGTCATCCGTGCCACTGCAATAGAGAGCACATGTGGAGGTAAAGGTTCCTACCCACAGATAAGACATACCCTGCAATAAACCACACAGTGTTAAGAAGCAAGACTCCCCATGAGTACATGTCACACATACCCCTGCTGAATGTTAGTCAGATAGGTAATATGCCATATGAGTCACCCTGTGTAACTGTGTGACAGCAGCAGGTACCATCACACCACATGTGTCACAATGGTCAGGGTAGCAGAACAGTATGCTGCTGTAGTCCCAGGGCAATAGCATATTGTATAGTATTGTATTGTAATGTATTGTATTGTGTTGTATTGTATTGGTATGTTGAGGTGCCTCCTTCGTGGAGTGGAACCACTGCTGCTGTGCGCCAGTGTACAGGTACATATCCTGTAGTCAGGCTAGTGTTACATAGCACTTCTATATGTGTGTTTAGCTCCTGTCGGAGTTCATGTAGCATGCAACCGGGGATACCATCAGGTCCCAGTCATGTTGTGTATTCTGCTTTCCTGAGGCGGCTCTCACCTGGACATCTGTGATGACAGGGAGGTTACAGTCAGCTGGGATAACTATGTCTTATTTTGGGGGAGAGGGAGGGGTGACACCTGCACTGAACCTGTCTGCCACAATGTTGTCAATATCTGTGGTTTCAGTGAATTATTTGTTGTTGTGTACTAACTATGAGCATAGTGGAGGGATTCTGACCAGGTTGCTAACATAACTGAAGAAGGCCTTCTGGTTATCTGTAGTGTCCCTCTTGATTTCCCTCTCAAAGTTGCCCATGGATGTTTGTATGAGGGAAAATAGATCCTTACTAGTGCTGCTCAGACATGCCTTCCCTTTATGGAATTATGCTCTGTCTTGCAGTAGCTTCCATCTTTGTAATACAATCTGTCTATGGCTGGGGTCCACCAGACAGGATGCTGTCCCTTTGTGGAGAGTGTCTTGGTCATATATGGGATTGCATGATCCATGCATTCTCGGAGATGTCCGTAGAAAGCATTTGTGTAGGGGTCAGCATTGTGGGTTGTGTCTTCCACTGGCCCAGTGGGCTGAAAGGATACCATGTCACTGTTACAAAGTGTAAAGTTTGCATTTGCAATGTTATTCACTATAGTCGTTTGTGCTGGTGGTGGAGGTGGGATATGTATATCCAGGGCAATTAGTTTGTGGTCAGCTCACAGTAGTTGATGATGTAGGCCATACAGTACCTAGATACAAACCCCAGAGTGAGGAGGTGCTCTGGACCTGAATCAGTGTTCTGACTGCTGGGGTTTGGTAGTATGTCATATGGAGTGTGCCAGGTACTGTTGCACAGTTGCTGGCTGAGCACTGATACCTGGCCATTTACATGTGTATCCACCAATAGACAGACAGATGCTATATATGTGAGATATGTTGTATCATAACAGTCGAGTAGCATGTGTAGTATGTGTGCCAAATTCTGCTGACATATATTGCTGATATCAGGTTATTTTCTTTTTCAGGAACATGGCTCACCCACGAAATCCAGCTTACTCCGCAGCTGAGGATGAGGAGATACACCAGAGCCTGGTGCGGGATTATGCAATACTCTTTTCCCGCACCAGCCAGAATCAGCAGGAGAGGGCTGCACTGTGGCAAGACCTGGTCCGTCGGGTAAATGACATAGGCACGCATAATAGGACATATGAGCAGGTACGACATCACTGCAGTGATTTAATCAGAAATGTCCATCAGCGTGCGTCGGATATCCACAGGCAACAGGTCGCCACAGGTGGTGGGGTGGCTACACATCCCCCACTCACCAGACTGGAGGGACTACTCATGAGTGTAGTGGCTCCAGTCCGCCAGCAACAACAACAGCAGCAGACATGCATTATGATGGAGGCTGGAGCCACGCAGCAGCAAGACTATGAGCGTGCAGGTAATATGCCATATGTATAGTTGACTGTTGTGTACACTGGTAGTTAATGCATGTGTGAGGTGTGTCCTTGGTTTGTAGCTGTCATCATAGTATTTAATGTGCAAGTGTGATATCCTCAATATCAGCAGCTGACCTGTGAAAGGCGACTGTTGTACTACTGACCTGTATCATACTCAGTAACAATGGCACAGTTGTGCCCACTGACATTAGTTTCCTCACTTCTGCAGGTCCCTCCAGTGTAACAGCAATGCAGCCTATCCATGCTGGTGAGTGTGTATTAACAATACCTTTAATAGTCTTGATAGTAATAGTAATATTAGGCTCACTTAGTAGTGCTCTGTGTATGCATGCAGGTGTGTCTGTGTCTGTGTGTTGATATCACGCATACTGAGTAGTGTACAACTGTGTGCAACTGTGTGCATGTGTATGTGTGTGCATGTGTGCACCTGTGCATGTGTGCATGTGTGCACGTGCACATGTGTGCATGTGTGCATGTGTGCACCTGTGCATGTGTGCATGTGTGCATGTGTGCACCTGTGCATGTGTGCACCTGTGCATGTGTGCATGTGTGCACCTGTGCATGTGTGCACCTGTGCATGTGTGCATGTGTGCATGTGTGCATGTGTGCATGTGTGCATGTGTGCATGTGCGCACGTGCACATGTGTGCATGTGTGCACCTGTGCATGTGTGCACCTGTGCATGTGTGCATGTGTGCATATGTGCATGTGTGCACATGTGCATGTCTGGACCTGTGCATGTGTGGATGTGTGCATCACTGGTAATATTGTGTAGACATTGTAAACTGTGTTTCCTGTTTCCCTCCCACAGGTTCTGGTGCTGCTCTGGTGTCATGCAGCAGGGAACCTGAATCAGGTGCCATGGGTACTGATAATGATGACATCTGTGTAATGGCACAGGAAGGTATGCCAGGGTCCATCATTGGTCAGCCGATTGACAGTACACAGCTGTCAACCCCATCAATGCGCACAGTTATCCTGCCAATACACCCTTTGTCACCAATGTCCCTAGGTGATGGACAGCATACAGTGGGCATTGACCAGGGTAATGTGGTATCTGTGGCACATGCCTCCCCACACAGCAGCCATGGGCATGGCCCTGAGATGGTACCACACAGACAGATGTCCAGGGTTCTCGTGGGAGCATCCATGGGCATACTGCCCCTGTCAGACGTGCCCACAGAGGTCTTACAACCTCAGCTATGTTTCAGGCTGTCATGCAGGCACAGTCACGTATGGAACGGTACACCAGACAGGGTCTGAGGGAGCTGACAGCATGTCGCACAGCCATGACTGACAGTATGCGTGACATTGCGGCTGCCATCCGTAATTTCACCGATGTCATAGACAGACGTTGTGGGGACATATTAGACCGGTTCCACAACTACATGTCCATGAGCCAGGGTGATGGTGGATGGTTGAGGCGTCGACGTGGGCGTATGCCAGCAACAGCAGCAGCTGGCAGTCATCGCGGATGACAACAGGGCCACGGCCGCCCCCATAGTGCCAGCAGCAGCCCCAGCAATGCTGGGTCTGTGCTGTCATCAGACCGCCCCAGGAGACCACGTGCACGTGGCTCTGGCCAGGCCCGACAGGGATCTGTGTCCAGTCAATGAACACCTGCTTCTGATGACAGTACCCAGTCTGGGTTGGTACTGGATACGGTCCGTAGCACCCCTGCAAGGCACAGGTACCGTGTCCATGGCCAGAGACACTGATCTGTATGACCTGGCAGGTACAGTCTGTGGCTGTCCACAAACACCAGTATATGGCAGCCATGAGGTGGAACTGTGTGCATCCATACACACATGCGAATTGACAACACCTAGGGCTACCGCATACGCACACACTGCATCAACATTGCCCCACCTTGTACTGCTGTCCCTCACCAACACACATACACATACATGTCAATCGGTGGTATCGGTGGCTGACTCAGGCATACCAAGTTCACACCCTGTGCATATGATGAAACTGTGCCACCTCCTGCAATCTGTAACATCAGTGCAGGTACAGGTTAACATGTTGCTGATGCACAGGGTGACTACATAGACGTGTAGTAATAGTATCATGTTGTTAACAGTACTGTGTGCTGAGATAATTGTGGGTATATCACAGCATGCCTGATGCAGTAAGGGTATGATTGTCATGTACTGTTGTCTACACCCATGGTAAGTACCATAGTGTATCATCTGCACATGTTGGCATACTGGTGGTAAGGATGTCAACAGAAGGCTACATACATAGGTAGCACAGGGGATAAGGTAATGAAAGTATTAATGCAATGATGGACATGTAAACTGCAAGTGGCATGTTGCCCACACTGGACTCTGCAATGCGGATGTTTGAGGATGTTGATATGTGTGCAGTACTACACGACTGGTACAGGACACACAGGAGCACCCTAGCACTGCAAGCTCACATCTCATACCATGCTAGACAGCCCCAACACACAAAACTAACTGTCACAGGAGGGAGAGTCCCCATACATGTCAGGGATACTGTGGTGGCAGGCCAGGTAGCATACATCCTACTAAGTATGGAACCACTGAGTGAAGGCTCAGTGTCTGTTATTTGACATGTGTATTACTGCAGGTATGAGCACATGGGTTTCCATCCAGTTATTGTACATCCTGACAGTACATGGTCTGTACACTTGTGTGCGCTGAGACTGGACCCTAGCCATCTGACCTGTGTATTTCCATGTACATGTGCATAGTGCCTGCATATTTGCAGTGTTACCTACTGGAAGTGGTACAGCTTGTTTGTTGTACAATGGACTACATGCAGCCCTGCTTACTGTAGCTTTGTTTGCATGCATGTTTGCTTGCAATTACCCTGGAATACTGATCCCACCTGCAATGCATAGTTACAGAGCTTCTGTGGACTCCTAGTGACATCTGCATAGCTTACTATATGTATGTCCATGTCTCACTTGACAGAATGTCACTGTTTGTCCTGTTCACATGTACGTTGCCTGTGACACATTGCATATGACTTACCTGGCATTTGTCCACGTGAGCAGTCATATATGCTACTGCTAACTAATCACAGGCACTACACCCTCACATATTCATCTTCTGTTGAACCACCTGCTTCGCTAGGGACGGCTTGCACCTGTCACCCCTGGGCTTTTGGATATTGGCAAAGGCTCTTGCTACCCCCATAGTGCCTTTGTTAGGCAAGGCTCAAATGACAAACCCACCTTCATAGGTATCACAAGGGATAAGAAACTAAGAGTAATGCTACCCAACGCCAGAAGTCTAAACCTCAAGATGCATGCACTCGAAACTCTCCTTAGCATGGAGAACATTGATATCTGTGCAGTAACAGATGCCTGGTTCAGGGCTACTGAGAGCACCCCAGCACTACCAGGTTATACCTCATACCATGCTTTTCAGCCCCAAAACTTGGAACGAACCACAAAAGGAGGGGGAGTATTGATATTCATCAAAGATACCCACACCTCCAGGTTGGTGGCAAAGCACCAAGCATCAGAGACTATCCATGTGCAACTAACAATGGGTGAAACTGCCTTCCAGGTTATAGCCTGCTACAGACCACCCTCCCAAACCCAAGAACTGCACTCGGCCTTCCTGAGAACAGTGGAAAATATGAAGGTCTCTCCAAACACCATTATATTGGGCGACTTCAACTACCCAAACATAGACTGGGAGCATGACTCTAGCTCCAACACCCTAGCCCAAAGATTCCTAGAATATATGAGCTCAAATGCTATGGAACAACTTGTTACCACTCCCACAAGAAGGGGAAACATACTGGACCTGATCATCACCAACATGGGGACTCTATGCTCCAGACCAGAAGTGTATCCCTCACTGGTAAGATCAGACCATAAACTAATCTCACTGGATATTCACATCCCGACCCCACCCCCTGCCCAGAAAACCACAGTGAACAACTTCTCTAAAGCAAATTCACACTCCTCAAAACTGAGGTGGAAACCTTCAAAGCCCCCGGGCCTGTGGAAACTACAGACCAGACCACAGATTCCTCTATAAACGCATTCTATGGACACCTTCAGGAATGCATGGATCATGCGATCCCGAATAAAACCAAGACCCAATCCTCCAAAGGCAGACGTCCTGTCTGGTGGACCCCAGCCATAAACAAACTACACAATAGAAGGAGGAAGCTAATAAATGATACAGCAAAATCCCAAAAAGGGAAGGCATCACTGATCAGTATTAGCAAATAACTACAGGCACTCATAAGATTGTCTAAGGCCAGCTTCGAGAGAAAATTGCACAGGACACTAAGGATAATCACAAGGCTTTCTTTAGTTATGTTAGGAACCTGGGTGGTAATTCCCAGATATGCTCAGAGGTAGTCCAAAATGTCAATAGAAACACCAAACCCACAGACATTGCCAACATTCTAGCTGACAGGTTCAGCGCAAACTTCTCCCCCCTCCACACCAAAAGGGCAAATATTTATCCCAGCAGAGTGCTGCCCCCCTGACATCTCAGATGCTCAGGTAAGAGCCGCCCTCTCCAAAGCAATAAACACTGCATCAATGGGACCAGACAGTGTCCCGGGCTGTGTCCTACATGAACTCCAAGAAGAGCTACAACCAAACATAAAACTACTGTTCAATCCCAGCCTTACTACAGGATATGTGGCCAAAGAGTGGCGTACAGCAACAGTGGTCCCTCTACAGAAAGGTGGTGCCTCAACGGATCCTGGACACTATCGCCCCATAAGCCAGACTAGCTCGGTCTGCAGAGCTATGGAAAGGATCATCATGGACCTCATAAATAAAGATATTGGGGACCTACAGACACTGGATCATACCCAGTTTGGCTTTGTTAAGGGCAGATCCTGCCTCTCAAACCTGGTTGATTTCTTTGAAACAGTCACCAAGGCCATTGACGAGGGGAAGGTGGTCCACACAGCCTACCTGGACCTCGCAAAAGCCTTCGATACAATACCCCACTCGGGCATTCTAGAGAAGCTCGCCAGCTTAAATATAAGCCCCTATGTCACTAGATGGATTGCACACTGGCTCAAGGACAGAACCCACATGGTTAGAATTGCTGGAGCCATGCCAGACTCCAAACCAGTTACAAGTGGTGTCCCACAAGGCTCAGTCCTGGGACCTCTCTTGTTTGGTATATATTTATCGGAGGTACAGGCCAACACGGAAGGACTGTGGCTGACCAAATTTGCAGATGACTGCAAACTGGCCGCCATAATCGACTCTCCAGCCGACACAAGCATCCTCCAAAAGGGCCTCATAGAAACAGACAACTTGTGCCAGAGCCATGGCCTCAAGCTGAATGCAAAAAAGTGTATAGTCATCCCCTTTGGCAAAGACAAAGTGCCCACAAAGTACCACATAGGTGGTAATCCATTAAGTACAGAAGAAGTAATTAGGGACCTGGGGACCCAAGTTGATAGCAATCTCTCATTTGACAACCACGTGGCCAAAGTGGTTAGAAAGACATTTTATATAGCCCACCTCATCATGAAGGGATTCACATCTAGATCAGGGGAGGACATCGTGCCTCTTTACTCATCCCTCATCAGGCCCATAATTGAGTACAATGCCCCTGTTGGGATGTACCTTACCAGACACCTGCAGCAACTGGAAAGACCCCAAAAGTACCTCACCAAGAGGATCAAAGGGCTCAAACAGATGCCATATGCTGACCGGTTAAAGAAACCCCAGCTCTACTCAGTGGCATACCGCCTGTTCAGAGGCGATCTGTGCCTGATGTATAAAGCCATGTCAAACCCGGACTTAATGGGCATGCTGCACCTGAGAATATCCAAATCCCATCGAGCTACACGCTTGAGAGACTTGAACCTCAGCACTGAAATAAATAGGACATGCTGGAGGGACAGATTCATAACCCAGAGGCTCACTTCACTCTGGAATAAAATCCCAGTCCAGGTTAGGCAGAGTCCCTCATTGACTCTCTTCAAGAGGAATCTTGATGAGTGGATGGGACATCGTAGGTTTACCCTGGGTATCACTTCTGTGTCACTGTTAGACAGAGGCACAGTATACTAACCTCGAAAAGGGCATGGCAAGATATATTTACAATGGATGGCGACAGCCAAACACATTCTGGCTAGGTTTATAAATGCCCTAGGGCAGATAGCCTAGTATGAACCTATGAACCTATGAACCTATGTACCTTGTTCCCCATTGGCCCTATGTGCTGTTAATCACCATGGCAATCACAATACTATGGTAGCATGTGCAAAGGTCAGTTGTCAGTCACCTCTATGGTACAGTTGTGGAATATGTGGGTCATGTGGCAATGTCACAGCTGCCACATGTACACAGTCAACCCTCTCCCCTACACATGGACGTACAACACATGTATGAGATGGAACCACATAGCCAAACTGGGGACTAAGCACTCTGAACCCAGTACTGGCATAACCTGTCAGGTGGCATGAAATACTACAGTGACTACAATACCAGTCTGATGTAGACCTACACTGACAGCAATACAAGCATGTGAACACACTGGGCCATTCATGGAGCCTAAGAATAGCATCCTGCCTGAGTGGCAGACACCTCTGCAGCTGGCACACAGGCATACGTTATGCCAGAACACATCACGCATAACACATAGCACACAAATCCTGTGTGCCAAACAGTCACAGCCTGTACGGCTAGACAACACACCTGCCACAGTTGTGTTAGGTACCTTTATTGTCCGGTACAGTGAGGTCACGCTCACCAGGCTGGACAAGGTGAAGGTCACAGTGATATGCCCGTGGGGCACTATGGTCCACCACATAACACAAGCATACAGGTCAGTCAGAGGCATGGACACATATGACTCAGTCATTGTCCATGCCACATACCTTCTCCTGCTGTACTTATAGGGTGCTGACATCATCAGTGTTTAGAAAGGGGAATGCATCCTGTAGTGTGTTCTCCTAGTTGCCAAAAGGGACATTTTTTTCATACAGACTTGCACACACACTAACCCCTTCCACACACACTGAGCATTTGCAGGATTCAAACCCCTACCTAACTATGTTATGACACTCAAGACGGACGCATTAGCAGAGCATGCTATTCGCATTACTGGGAGGTTTCCCTTCTCCTGCTTTACTTATAGGGTGCTGACATCATCAGTGTTTAGAAAGGGGAATGTGCATCCTGTAGTGTGTTCTCCTAGTTGGCAAAAGGGACATTTCTTTTATACAGACTTGCACACACACTGCCCTTCTCCACACACACTGAGCATTTGCAGGATTCAAACCCCTACTTAACTATGTTATGACACTTGAGATGGACGCATTAGCAGAGCGCGCTATTCGCATTACTGGGAGGTTTCCCTTCTCCTGCTTTACTTATAGGGTGCTGACATCATCAGTGTTTAGAAAGGGGAATGTGCATCCTGTAGTGTGTTCTCCTAGTTGGCAAAAGGGACATTTCTTTCATACAGACTTGCACACACACTAACCCCTCCACACACACTGAGCATTTGCAGGATTCAAACCCCTACCTAACTATGTTATGACACTCAAGACGGACGCATTAGCAGAGTGCGCTATTCGCATTACTGGGAGGTTTCCCTTCTCCTGCTTTACTTATAGGGTGCTGACATCATCAGTGTTTAGAAAGGGGAATGTGCATCCTGTAGTGTGTTCTCCTAGTTGGCAAAAGGGACATTTCTTTCATACAGACTTGCACACACACTGAGCATTTGCAGGATTCAAACCACTACCTAACTATGTTATGACACTCGAGACGGACACATTAGCAGAGCATGCTATTCGCATTACTGGGAGGTTTCCTTCTCCTGCTTTACTTATAGGGTGCTGACATCATCAGTGTTTAGAAAGGGGAATGTGCATCCTGTAGTGTGTTCTCCTAGTTGGCAAAAGGGACATTTCTTTCATACAGACTTGCACACACACTAACCCCCTCCACACACACTGAGCATTTGCAGGATTCAAACCCCTACCTAACTATGTTATGACACTTGAGACAGACGCATTAGCAGAGCACGCTATTCGCATTACTGGGAGGTTTCCCTTCTCCTGCTGTACTTATAGGGTGCTGACATCATCAGTGTTTAGAAAGGGGAATGTGCATCCTGTAGTGTGTTTTCCCAGTTGCCAAAAGGGACATTTCCCTCACACAGACTTGCACACACACCAACCCCACTCACACACACACTGAGCATTTGCAGGATTCAAACCCCTACCTAACTATATTATGACACTTGAGGGAGACACATTAGCAGAGCGCACTATCCGGATTACTGGGCATCTGTTCTGCACCTGCAGTATTTATAGGGTGCTGACATCATTATTTCTACAGAGGTATGTACATCTAGTACTACCTGTCAGGTGGGGGATAGCATATATATGCATTTGCAGCCACCTACGTCAGGGTCAGATATGCACATCGCACTGGCAGGTTATGTTTTATACCATGCTTCATGACCACAGGACCTGTAACACACAACACAACCAGTCCTGACCACCCCTCCCACATCCAGGACACACACTTTGCTTCCCTGGGCACAGTGCCAAGATATGCAGGTGTTCACATACACCATTCCAGTTGTTAACGTCAGGTACAGGCATATTGTGTGTGGGAACTACTCAGGCCTCTACAACATTACCCTACAGCCACTACAATTTGTGAGTCCATGTGCTATGGCAGAACCACTCACCACAGCCACAAGGGGAATACATATTGCACCTGACCATCTACAACATGGGTACTCACTGTTCCACACCAGAGGTAGACCACCATTGTTGATATCTGACCATACCCACCTTTCCCTGGCCATCCATATCCCATCCCCACCCCAGGCAAGGTTGTCACTGCAAACAAACTGTATTTATCAAAAGCAGACTTTACACTTGTGAAGACTGGGATGGAAGACTTCAAAGGACCCATGCTGGGGAGTATACAGGCCACTCTGCATAATCCTTGACAATTGCATTCTATGAGCATGTGGAAGGTTTGCATTGATCATGCTATCCCAAATATACCCATGACTGCTCCACAACAGGACACCTGTCAGATGTACACCAGCCATATATGAGCTGTCCAACAGAGTGAGCTAATACATTGCAGAGCAGTAGCCCACAGAGGGAGGACATCTCTGAACAGTACCGCACGACACTTCAATCCCTCATAATCATCAGGACACAGTGTTGACAGTGAAATTGTCCAGACAATGCAGATAAGGCTCCCCTCAGTCTGTTATTGATGCCCACTTACTGTTAGAGGTCCTCAGCAACCCTCTTCCAGCACACACCAACAACATGGCTGTGGCTTAGCAAATTCAAACCCTGGGATCTCCACTGTGTCCCTGCTTGACAGAGGCACAGCACACTAGCCTCACACGGTGCCTTATGTGACCTACTTTACAGTGGCACAGTAGCCTACTGTACTGGGGAGGCAGACGCCAAGCACACTCTGGCTAAGCTGTCATTCCCTAGGGCAAACAGCCTAGTGTTGACCTCTACACCCATATGTTTAATTGTCAAATGCACATTATTTGTTGCTGATAGACTGTTTGCAGGTCTTTATTGCCATAGCATTCCCTGTTTGTATGAACAACTTGTGTATCTGTGGAAGATGTTTGCATATGGGAGGGATCCACTATATCACGTATGTCTCTGTAGTCATTTAACTGTGTGCACTGGGCAGATTGCTGTAATGTGGTTGGTTCCTGGAATAACACGTACAAATACCAGATATGTGTGGCCAACTGCTAAACTGAGATTTGGCCTAAGTGTGTGAGCATGCCCAGTTCAGCCTTCCCATGGCATGTTGTCTGACATATGTCTCATTTATCAAAGTGTGTGAGCATGCCCAGTGTGAGCTTTCCATATGTTGAACTCTGCAGCCCACCACATTTGTGGATGAGTGTGAACTTCAACAAATATCTCCCGTTTATGGTTGTGTGTTGTGTGTCATGTTGTGTAGTTACTGTCCGACTGCTTTATGTGTGAACACAACAGGGATTATACTGTGCCTGCAGGGTTTGCATGGGATACTTTGCATACAGTTGTCAACATCCTTTCATACTGACCTAACACTGTAGTACCGTATAGTGTACTGGTTCAGTACTTTGACTGTGGTGGACAGTATCCTGGGCTTTAGTCCTATCACTGCTTTACATTTCCATAGTGAGCACAACAGCCTGGTTAGGGGCCAGTTGTGCACATCTGACCATGTTGCATTATGTTCAGATATGAACTACTTAAACCAGGCTTGTCCAACATTGGTAGTGTATTCCACAACATAGGTGTACATTTGCAAACACTAGCGATGTGCCCTAGGCCATTTCTAATGCTAGTCGGAGAGTGTGTTTGTCCTTTGACACACATTGTAAGTGGAGTTTGCCATGACATATGTCATGGTTAGTATACTGTGCCTCTGTCTACCTGTGACATAACAGTGATACCCAGGGTAAACCTACCATCTCCCATCCACTCATCAAGATTCCTCTTGAGGAGAATCGATGAGTGACTCTATGGATAGCCTGTACTGGGAGTTTACTCATGAGTGGGGTGGCTTCTGTGTTATGGATCATGCAGTACAGCTTGTCCTATGTATGTCAGTGCTGGGGTTCAGGTCTCTCATGTGCATAGCTCACTGCCATTCAGATTGTACAAGGTGCAGCATGTTTATTGATTCCAGCTTGGACATGGCTTTATACATCAGGCACAGCTTGCCTCTGGGTGGGCAGTATGGCAGTGTGTGTAGCTGCAGTTTGTTTAATCAGGCAACACATGGCATCTGTGCAAGCTCTTTGATACTCCTGGTGAGGTACTGTTGGGGACTTTACAGTTGATGGAGGTGTCTGCTGAGGTACATCCCACAGGGGCTATTGTAGTCAATTGTAACACTGATGAAGGATGACTGCAGAGCCACAATGACCTCCCTTATCTAGATCTGACAACCTTCATGATTAGGTGGGTATATGGTATGTTTCTGTAAACACTACAGCCACATGTTTGTCCAATGCAGGATATCTATCACCTTGTGTCCCCAGGTCTCTCATTACATGTTAAGTACGTAATGGGTTAACACCTATGTGGTAATTGGTGGGCACTTACTGTATATCCACGGGGTTGACTATACACTTTTCTGCAATTAGCTTGCTGACATGGCTATGGCACCAGTTGTCTGTTTCTATGTGGCCCTTTTGTGGGATGCTTGTGTCAGCTGGAGGGTCAGATATGGTGGGCAGTTTGTAGTCCTCTGCAAACATGTTCAGACACAGTCCTTCCATGTTGGCCTGTACCTATGGGACATATATACCAAACGAGGGAGGTCCCAGGACCAAGCCTTGTGGGATGCCAGTTATATCTGGTTTGTAGTCTGACATGGCTGCAGCATGTCTGACCATGTCAGTTCTGTCCTTGGTCTGGTTTGCAACCCCTCTACTGACATAGGGGTTTATATTTAAGCTGGTGAGCATATCTATAATGAACACGTAGGGTATTGTATAGAAGCCTTTGCAAGGTCCAGCTATGCTGTGTGGACCACATTGCCCTCATCAATGACCTTAATGACTGTTTCAAATGAGTCAAACATGTTTAGGGGCAGGATCTGCACTTAAGAAAGCCACACTGGGTAGGGTCCAGTGTCAGTAGGTCCCCAATATCTTTATGTCTGCGGTACATGCTGATCCTTTCCATAGCTGTGCAGACCGAGCTTCTCAGGATTCTGGGGTGGTAGTTTTCAGTATCCATTCAGGCAACACCTTTGTTGAGAATGACCACTGTTGTTGTACACTGCTCTTTGGGTACATATCCTGTGGTAAGGCTGACATTGAGCAGTAGTGTGATTTGGCATTCCATTCTTCTTGGAGTCCATGTTGGACTCAGCCCAGGACACCATCTCATACCATTGCTGCTGTGTGTTTTGCTTTGTAGATGCTGGCTGTTACCTCAGCATCTGCAATGTCAGGGGCCAGCAGTCTGCTGGGATAGATATTTTGCATTCTGGGGGTTTGCACTGCACCTGTCAGGATGTATGTTGGCAATATGTGTGTGTGTTTGGTATGTTGTTTGTAATATTTGTGTGATTCAGAGCATATCTGTGAATTCCCAACACGGTTCCTACCATCAGTTGTGGAAGCCTTGGGATTATCCTTAGTGTCCTGTACAATTTGTATCTTCATAGGTTCATAGGTTCATACTAGGCTATCCACCCTAGGGCATTTGTAAGCCTAGCCAGAGTGTGTGTGGCTTTCGCCACCCCTTGCTATGTGAATATTATGGCCATTTATGATTTGCTTTGCTGTGCCTCTGTCTGGACGTGACACAGTGAAGACCCCAGTGTAAATCTACAATCATCCATCCACTTGGCAAGATTCCTGTTGAAGAGTGTCAGTGAGGGGCTCTGCCTAACATGGAGTGGGATTCTGTTCCAGGGTGTGGGGAGCCTCTGGGTTATGTATCTGTCCCTCCAGCACATCCTATTTCATTATGTGTTGAGGTTGACATCTCTCACTCTCACAGCTCCGATGGCTTTGAGTTTTCTGGGGTGGAGCATGTCCATTACTCCTGTGTTGGACATGGCCTTGTACAACAGACATACAATGCCTCTGTGTAGGCAGTATGTGACTGCATTCAGCTGGGGTGTCTACAGCCAGGCAGCATATGACATATATTTGAGACCCTTTATCCTCTTGGTGAGGTACCTTTGAGGTCTTTCTAACTGCTGCAGGTGTCAGGTAAGGTACATCCCAAATGAGGCATTGTACTAGATTATGGGTCTGATAAGAGAACAGTATAGGGGCACAATGACCTCTGTTGACATAGATGTGAATCCTTTCATGATACGGTGTCCAATATAGACAGTCTTCCTAGCCACATTGGCAATGTGAGTGTCACATAACAGGTTACTGTCCACTTGTGTCCCTAGGTCCCTGATTACTCCTTCCATACATAATGGTTTACCACCTATGTGGTAATTTGTGAGTACCTTGTTTGGTATTTGGTGGGACATTCATACTGTCCAGTGTCTTCAGGATGGCTGGGTGGGGTTCCTGTGTGTGAGAGTGTGGTCTGTAGCATGCTACAGACTGTACAGCAGTCTTGCCTACGGTTAGTTGCACATGGGTGGACTCCAATGCCTTGTGCATTGTCAGTTACCTGGACATATGGGTGTCTGTGCTGAATATGGATACTCACCCTCCTTTTATGTTTTTTCCAGGTTTTGGGGCCATAACGCATGATATGTGGTATAACCTGGTAGTGCTGGTGTGCTGTCAGGAGGCTTGCAGCAGGTTTCTGTCACTGCACAGACATCGATGTTCTCCATACTGGGAGGGCCTCAGGAGCATGCATATTGAGGTTTACACATCTGGCATTGGTCAGCATTACCCTTATGTTTCTTTCCACTTATGTTTTGTAGGGTGGTGGGTTAGTCTTTTCAGCCTTGCCTATGAAAGGCTCTATGGAGGTGGCAAAAGCCTTATCCAATATCCAGACGCCTAGGGGTAACAGGTGCAAGCCATCCCTGGAACAGCTGCGTGGCTTGTCAAGCATGACATCCCAAGCAGACAGACATTGGATCCCCTTGGAATGACACCAGTAATTGTGCCACTTGTTATAACTGATCATTCCGTGTTTGTACTGTGGCATCATTCTTGGTGAGGGTAGGATGCTGCAAACGGTCAGTGTCATACCGGCCTGGACTACATAATCGGAGAGCTCATCTATGTCTCTTTTCATGTAGTCCTGGGAGGTACATCTCAGGTCATTCACACCAGCATGGACTATGACTGCATCATATTTCTACTTGCTTTGGGGTGACCTGCATACTTGTGTTATGTGGCGTATTGTAGCAGCCTACAGGCAGCTTACTGTACACTTTCCCTTGTTCAGTCTGGTGTGCGGGACAGCAGCGTGTCTCACTATGGAGTCACCTATTACAACTGTATCAGGCATGTTGTTTCTCCTTCTGGCCTGTGACTGTTTGGCACACCAGCTTTGTGTACTATGTGTTGCATGTGCTATGTTTGGAGGTTGTTTGATTGGGTGTCTGCTTTGGAGGCCTCTGTTGGTGTGGTGTGTTTGTAATTGGCCTCCGGAATGTTTTTCTGTGTTTATGTCTTTGGTTTGCAGTTGTGATAGGTCTATGTGGGACTGGGTTTGTGGTGTGTGTGGTTACCTTCTCCTCCTGACTAGTTTTGGGAGTACTGAGTTGAGGGAGCTCAGCCTCCAGTTTGGATAGATGGTTGCATCTCTCACATATATTTGTATTTCTTGGGGAGTTGAGGGTTGTCTGTGTACTTGGGGCAGGTGTAACATTGCCTCAAGATTCACAGATTCAACTTGTTGTAGCTGGCCTTAGTGGATTGTATGTGTGGACATATTTTATTGCCATACTACTGATCAGTGATTACTTCTTTTTATGTTTGCTCTATCATGTAGTAGCTTCCTCATTCTCTTGCATGGTTTGGTTATGGCTGGTGTCCACCATGCCAGATGCCTGCGTGTATGGCATTGTGTCTTGTTTTAATTTAGGATTGCATAATCCAAGCATTCCTGGCAGTGTTCATGGAATGCCTGTATAACAGGTTCTGAGGTGTGGCCCATATTTTGCACCTGCACAGGGCCTTTAATGGATTCCACATCAGTTTGGAGGAGTGCAACTTTTGCTTTACACATGTTTTTCACTGTGGTTTTCTGGCCAGGGACTGTGGTCAGGATGTGTATATCCAGTGTGATTACTCTATGGTCTGGTCTTACCAGTGAGCAATACACTTCTCATCTTGCCATCCAGTACCCATGTTGCTGATTATCACATCCAGTATGCTTACCCCTCTTGTGGGAGTGGTACGTTGTTCCTGGGCATTTTGGTTTATGGATTCTATGAACTTTTGTCCTACAGTGTTGGAGCTAGTATAATGCTCCCAGTCTATGTCTGGGTATTTTCAGTCACCCAATATAATGTGGTTTGGAGGACTTGATATATTCATGTATTCCAACATAGGCCAGGTGCAGTTCCTGGTGTTGGGACAGTAGTCTGTAGCAGGCTATAAACTGGGGGCAGTTTTAGCCACTGTTACTTGACCATGGCTAGTCCATGCTGCTTCTTGTTGTGGTACCAACATGGGGGTGTGGTTATCCTTGACAATTATTGCTAGTCACCCTCCTTTTGTAGCTTGTTCCATGTTTTGAGGCTGTACAGCACAGTATGAGGTGTAACCTGGTAGTGTTAGGGTGCTGTTGTGAGCCTTGACCCAGTTTTCTGTTACAGCACAGATATCAACATTCTCCATACTGGGTGAGTTTAGACTGCATGCATCTTGCTGTTTAGACTTCTGGCATTGGGTAGCATTACATCTAGGTTCTTATCCCTTCTGATACCTATGGAGGTAGGTTTGTGTTTTGAGCCTTACCTATTCAGGGCACGCTGTGGGTAACAACAGCCTTTGCCAGTATCCATACGGCCTGCACTGATAGGTGCATGCCAGTCCTAGCAGGTGGAGCATCATGTCATGCTCAGCATGTCATCCCAGGCTGGCACACATTGGATCCCCTTTGACTAACTGCAATACTTCAGCCAATTATTGCAATTGATCATCTCATTGTCATATTGTGGCATGATGCTTGGTGAGGGTAGGATGTTAGTCACAGTCCTCAGGTGTGCATATAGTACATGGTGTTACATTACTTAACACATGGCATTCATGCCTCAGGTGGTGCTGCAGGGCTGCCTCTGTCGGATGCACATATTACACTCCCTGTACATGTTTGTGAGCAGGTCATGTCATTTTAGGCATCCCTGTTATTATTTGAGTGAGTCAGAGGGGGTATCATTCCCAGGGTTCCTACTGAGCCAGTGTATGTGCTATGCGTTGCCTCTTTGCCAAGGCCAGGGCATACTGGGCACGCCTCCTTCTGCCTACTGGGGCAGGCTCAGGTTGTTCCTCCTCCGAGTCACGCTCTGCCTGTGATGGCCTTGGCAATGGTGGGGGGCTGTTTGGCCCAGCCCTATGCTGGTCCTGCTGCAGCTGTTTTCGCAAGATCATATTATGTAGCATAGCACATACCATGACAATTTGGGTACATGTAGTTGGTGTGTACTGCAAGGCTCCACCAGATGTGTCCAGACACCGGAACCGTGACTTGAGCAGCCCAAACACACGCTCTATTACATTACGTGTTTGTGCGTGTGCCTCATTATGGCGTTCCTGTTCAGGTGTGTGTGCGTTTCTGATGGGTGTCATCAGCCACGGCTCCAGTGCATAACCTGCATCCCCCACTAGGTGTCCATGTGGGATGTCCCCATTGGCAAATGTCTGGTACAGCTGTGTCAAATGCCAGATGTGGGAATCATGGTAGCTCCCAGGGCAGCCAGCACACACATTCATTATTATGCCCTGGGCATCACACACGACCTGGCAGTTGATGGAGGGGAAGCCCTTGCGGTTAATGTAGGCCCTGCCCCGCTCACCGGCTGGTGCTTTGATGCATATGTGTATGCAGTCTATTGCACCCACTACCTCGGGGTATTCCGCTATTTGCTGGAAGAGACACATATTGCTGGCCAATACCTCACGGGCATTGGGGAAATATACATGATCACCGACATGTGCTGACATGGCATCCAGGAACTGGTGCAGTACCCTGGAGGCTGATGCCTGTGATATCCCCATCATATCACCAGTTGGTCTCTGGAAGGTACCTGTTGCTAGTATTCTTAGGCCAACACATACCTTGGTTTCCACTGGGATGGGTTCCCCTCTGTTGGTTCTGTGTGTGAGGCGTGGCCTGCACAGCTCCACTATTTGCTGCAGGAGCTCTCTGTCCACTCTATAGCTCTCTACTATCTCCAGCTCATGTAATCCATGGTAGGTAACCCTGGGCCTGTACACTCTTCTCCGTCTCCTCACTGTGGGTTGTCTGGCACCATCTGCATTGTCACCACCCTCAGCAAGTCGCCTATGTCTCATTATGACAGCTATGGCAGCCCCTAACATTTCTGCTCTGAGTTCAGCTTTTTCAGTTTTCACTTCTAATAGCTTACTCCTGTCTTGCAGTGTCTCTTGAGAGAAACATCTTGCACTGCTGTTTGCAGAGTTTTAAGTGTTGGGCTGAGCTACTATTCTGCCTGTCTAATTGCCTGCTTCTAATTGTTTTCACCTGCTAGCTCCAGCAGTATTCCCTGCTAGCTTCCTACTAATTCTGTTGCTTCCTTTTTCCTTTCTGTTTCCTCAGGGGGGAGCAGCGTGCATACCAGCAGAAACACGCTCACAGTGGCTTACATGCGCGCACACATGCTTACACGGTTCAGAATCTGCTTATTCAGGTTTAAACGCATGCACACCAGTGCAAACAGTGTTAAACATCTCCCAACACGCTCCCACATGCTCAGTCTGCCTTACACGCGTGCACACTGTCCTACTCGCACTTCATGGTGCGCACACGTGCGCATGCACGCCCAGCAAGAAACTTTGGTGTAGGCAACAGTGTACACCTTCCATTTCTTGACTTTCCCATGCTTATGTCATGGCACTCCTCTTTCCATGATATGTGTCTGACATCTGTCATGTAACTCTGACCTCCAATGAACTGCATTTCTTTCTGCCATTCCCCCCTGTGATGTCACCTATCTCCTACTCTGTTCCTCCCCCTTATGTATCTCTTACACTACTCAGAATGTGCTCATTTGCTATGTGACAGTGGAATTCAGTATCCTAACACTCATTTGCATCAGATTGCCTACTAATGCTTAGTTACATGTCTTAGACTCAGCTTCCCCCCTTAGCAACCACTACACGGTGGCCATGTTGTTTTTGGTCTGCTGGTCCCTGCATTGTAAATCCATGTATTGCATAAAACCCACATTTGTGGGTTTATAACCTTCATTTTTATGTTTTTATATAGCGCAGCCCGTTTGCGCGGGGCTGCGCTGCGTTTAAACACCGGCGATCGCCGAAAAAAAAAATATTTATTTCTCATATTTGCATCGGGGTACCTTGCCAATGGCCACATATTTGGCCATTGGCATGCTGCCTGACACATATGCACCCTTTATTTGGAGCTGACATGGCTCCATTGTGTTTTTTGCAGAAACGTACTCAGTTGTCAACTGAGTACATTTCTGCAGCTAAAACGGCTCTTACACGGGCTGCTTTGGGCTTCCTGGATCGCTAATCTACCTCATTTGCATGCTATTCGGCTGCAAGTGAGGTGATTAGCATATCCACGCCCACTCCGTGTAAGAGACGTTTTAGCTGGTCTCTTACACGGACTTTGGGCTGTTCCTGGATCGCGAAGGCTGCATGGAGTCTTACACTACTCTTAGACTCCATGCAAGCCTTCGTGAATCCTGCCCATAGTATAGATAGCTCTAGATATGAAGTAAACAAACCTTTTTGTTAAAGGAAGTTAGACCTTGGAAAAATAGAATAACACCAATAGGTAGATTCTTTCTCTCTCTCTCTCTCTCTCTATATATATATATATATATATATATATATATATATATATATATATACACACATGCACATGTTAATAAGAAAGAAACAGAAGAAAATCTAGTAAGCATTTGGAAAAGAAAGGACAAAGAACTGACATTTTGAAAGCAGATAAAAGGGAATGAGGTAATAAAATGGGATGAAGCTAGACAAATGTTTGGGATACTGAACTCCGATCGATTTGCATATACAAGTCTAATGTTAGGAATGCAGATGATGGATAATAATTTTGTTAAACTGTAAATAATAGACATTATAAATTAGGCCGGAACAGAAATGGTAGGCCAGAAAAGTGAAATAAGTAGAGCATTTAAGGCAGTATTAGATATGAAAAAAAAACAATACAGTATAAAAGTAAAAACAGTATGGAGTGAACAATTAAATAAAGATATTACACAGATGATCAGTGGAGTGAAATATGTCTTAATCCTAGATATGCAACAACATTGAGAAAATTTTGAATTTTTGTATGAAATGTTTGCACAAGTACTTCTATGCTTCTACAAGACTGAAAAAAAATGTCCCTGGAGACAAAAGACATATGTTAGAGATGGGATGGTTCAGAAAGAGTGGGAGCATATATATATATATTGGAATGTATAGAGTTGCTCCTGTACAAAATTAATTGAATAATATGCTAAGTTTTATACTTTGAAGAAAATGTAACCTTAAAATAGAGATGTTTTTATTGAGCTCCTATAAAATAAAATGTATTAAAGTGGTGACAACTTTGTTATCTTTAGTGTTGAAAGTGGTAAGAAAGGTATACCTAGAAAATGGAAAAACAAAACCATTAATAAGATGAAAAAATGACTAAAGAGAATAAAACACGGACATGAGAACTATTAGAAATCTGAAACAGAATTTCATAGTAAAATAATAGACTATACAGGGTTCTGAAATGGAAACTAAGCTTGAAAAAGACATTGAGATGCAACACAGTACCTAGCATGTATATATGTTTATAATAAAACAGAGAGCAGTGCAAGGTGTAAACAAACTGCTCCACTTATCAACATTTGTAATAGATTGAACATAAAACGATATGGTCACCAATTAATTCATAATCTGAAATTATGTTGAAAATAGTTAAGTTTTATTTAACTTAGTTTGCTTAAGGAGCTATGCTAAGTCATTTGAAGAGTAAGATTAAATATAATAGTTGATTGTGATATTTGAATTGGCATGCTTAACAATGGCAAGATACTGAAAATTAAATGTAAGCACTGATTGCCAAAATAACAACTGTATCATGCTTGGGGATTGCGCATTATTTAAAAATGGAAATGTGGTAATGAATAGAAGTATTTACAATGTTTACGAAAAACAAAGTGAAGCTGTTCTCTGGGATAAATGATTTCAGGCCCAGAATCCTCCATTATGCTTGAATACATTCTGTCAAATGATTCCTGGGTACATGTACTCACTTGAAGTAAAACCAGGGCCGGCCTTAGCTGAAATGGCACCCTAGGCAAAGTAGTGTTCTGGCGCCCCTTAAGCCACACCCACACCACACTCATGAAACACCCCTATTTGAGCCACACCCACAGAGTCATTTCCCAAGAAAGCTACCCCAGTCATTTCCTTAAATTATTTAAATGCACAGGGAAAAAAAGATACCTTCTAATGTAGTTAAACTGCAACTACCTTTGCATACGTATTTTCTACTTTAAATACCAGAGCCAGATCATTGTCAAATAGGGCCCTAGCAAGGTAACAGCCTACCCCCCCAGAGCAGCCACTCCAGCAGCAACCCCCTCCCCCCAAAAGCAGCCCCCTCCTCAGCCACTCCAATGTTCCATTATTTGGTTATTTCTCACCAGTTACCATGCATACTGTTCTCTTATTCGCTTCTACAGTGATTACAGATATTGAAATAAAATAGCACAAACACAGACAGCCATTTGCTAAATAAACAATACAGTCTCACAATGAAGAGAGACTTATCATGAGCAGTAAACTTCTCTGCCCTTGAAACTCACATTCATTGACATGGCAAAACTCACATTCATTGAAACGGCATGAAAATCCACATTCATAGTAATGCATCTGGCTAGTGGAGAACTTTTACCTTTGGGCTGTTTTCAAAACAGACTCTTTGCACACATTTTTAGGGCCATGCATACATGTACTTATTCTTGGATTCACTTTCCTGATTGTACTGAATTATATTCCTTGTATAATGCAGTACCGCTTGTTAGAGTATGTTTTAAATTTGTAGTTTTAAACATTCGTTTAATAAGCAATGAAACAAAATGTATGAACCAATAACTACCCATTTAAAAAAATGTCAAAAATAAAAGGCCACTCAAGACTTCTGTCATTACAGTCCACCAATATTACTGCCCACACACACACACACGCACACACACACACACACACACACACACACACACACACACACACACACACACACACACACACACACACACACACACACACACACACACACACACACACACACACACACACACACACACACACACACACACGCACACACACGCACAGACACGCACACACACACACACACACACACAAACACACACACACACAACCCTCCCTTAGATAAAGCTGATGACAGTCCAAAATTCTTCTCTCTCTACATGTAAATCTGCACAGAGAAGGGAACAGAGATCAGAAACTAACCACAGACCTTGGAGATGTGTAGCAGAAACGTTTACAACCATGCCATGATGTTATGTTACTACAGTGAGAACCAAAGTCTAATCTACAATAACTTGAAGGGGAATGAAAGTAATACAAAACCATAACAGTGAGACAGACAAAACACACAAAATTCTGCACAATAATAAAAGAATCAGAAATAAATGCAAAAGGGGATTTAAAAAAAGTCAGCATTACTCCAGAAGAATGTTAAACACACTAGATCTCTCCTTGGTAATTAATGATACTCCACACCTACTTGTGACATACCTACTACATTAAAACCACACTTTCAACATGAGCAAAGCTATATACCAGTAGAAATGCACTTGAACTATGTACCTCCAACAGGAAAAAAAAAAAGATTCTTTATAAAAATAAATTCTAAACATCCATCAAACACAAATATTAAAGCCATGTATAGTGAAAAGGTTACAGTTTCATTGACATCAAGTACAAAGACCACATGTAAACATTTTAATTGTTTACCTTTAGTCCTACTAGGCTAGTGGCCTCTTTTCAGGGGACACCAGGAATGGCATTACTACTAGTGGAAATTTGGCAGAGCAAAACTTCTTCCCTTACTATTTTCAATAGATGCTGTGTCTTCTAGCATCAATGATGAGCCTCCTACCTGCTGCTCCACTGCCACATATAAAGAGATGTCTGGTAGAATTCCTCCTTTCAAGAATCCAAAGCTACCCTTGCATGGGTCAAAAATGGAAGAAAAGACTTCATCGGATACATGCCCTCCAAATTAACTCCACATTCTCAACATTTAGCTCAGTGTTGCCAAGAAGGTAATTCCACTGACCAAAAGTCATTTTATACAAACAAAACATGGGGGGGGGATCCCAAAATAGCAATATTATACAGAAAACAAAAAGCAAACAGATGAATTTGCAATAAAAACACAAAACAAAATACTGCTTATACATCCAAAATTCTTGAAAAGAATGCAGGCAATAATAATCCTCTGGGTATGACAGTGGTGGGAAAAGCAGAGCTCAGTAGACCATGTTCATTGCTGAAATTATAGTCAAGACATTGGTTCAACTCAAGTTCCAGCTGCCACACATGACAACAAACGTCTCGCTCCATTTTGCTAAAAATTGTAAAGCACAAAACTGGATATCAGAATGAACCAATTAGCATCACTAGCACACACTTTAAGTTCACACACACATCCCGAAATGTATTTACTGTTACCATAAAAACAGTAAATACATTTTTGAGGGGGTAGCGAAAATCCTCACAGACAAAAGGAGAATATGTAAATCCACACTGGCAGTGACAACAAATTTGGACTGACCCTTGAACACTGCACCTGTAACACAAGGTTTTAGCCACTAAGACAACAGCCCATTGTCCGGTGACACAGTCTTAAATGTAATTAAGGAAGACAATAGCAGCAGTATTCTCAGTACCCAAGAGAAAAATATTATTTAAACATCGGACACAAATTATATACTTAAAACACTATAAAACTTAAGAAAGGGAGTAAAGGCCAGTAAAACTAAATGCACACAGTAGGACTGTCACCTTTTGATCAGAAATTGGACAGGTAATAAAATACAAGATTCCTCCGGAGTAATATACTTAACCAAATTACAAAAATCTTTATTCCACTGAACATTGTAAACTTGTACTTTTTCATACATTTCCTGAACAAAATTTATCAAATGACTCTCGAGTAAAATACCAGGGCTCTAGGATTTTCCCATCTGTCAGGCATGAGCCCAAACCAGAATGTTTTTTAGGAAAGAGGAGTGAATGTCTTGTAAAGATTCACACAGACTGTAAAAAACAAAAAAAATGACATATAGAAGGGACTCTCAGCAGGGTTAACCTCATAGTATACTAATCTCTGATTTTGTGTAACCTTAGAGACAGACTAATTTGCTAACAGTTGTGTGTGGTGGGATATGGTGCAGAAAGGCTTGTTAGCCTGCATCAATATGTGCTTAGATGTTTGTATTAGTTAATATATCAGCGCCACTGCAGTTGTGTCATTGTTAATGATTTGTCTATATTTGATTGGGGATATTGTGCTGCAGGTATTTTAGTTTTTAGGATTTTCATATTCATTGGATGGCCATGGTGGTGCAGCAGTTAGTGTTGTCGCCTCACAGCAAGAGGCTCTCCGGTTTGATCTTTGGCTGGGGTGTCTTCTGTGCAGACTCTGCATGTCCTCCCTGCATTTGTGTGGGTTTCCTCCGGGTGCTCCGGTTTCCTCCCACATCCCCAAAGACATGCTGCAAGTGGATTGGACATGCTAAAATTGGCCCTAGGCATGAGTGTGTGTGTGTGTGTGCCTTCTGTGGAAAGTTGGACGCCGGGCTGGCAACTCAACACCGTAAAACTCCACTGCCAATCATGAGCAGACAAGGTGATCCACTGTGGTGGCCCCTAACCGAGAAAAGGAGAGAGAGAGAGGATTTTCTTATTCATTGAAGTATACTGGAGGATTCTGTAGTGCCTACCTACTTTGTGCATAATTACCATTCCCTGGATCATCTTTTGGGGTTGTTTCCTTACTTTACCTCTTCTAAGAGGCAATAAACAAGCAGACTGCACTTCACTCCTTTCACCAAGATAGGTGAATTGGGCTTGACCACTTACAAACATCTCTCTAGTTGGTACCTCTGATACCTAGTCATACTAGCTGAATTTAACTTAAGACTAAAACTTTTACATACCCCATGCCACCTAGACAGCAGGTTGTTTGTCTAATTTATATCCAAAATATGACAAGAAAGGCACAAATACAGCTAAAGCTGTGGTAGTTTATTCACAGTATATAGAGTAAGCACTTTCATGTCCAAATGACGCTTCTTCAGACTTCATAAGCATTCCATCTCAACTTCCATTTAAATGGACATGAAAGCACTTACTCTGTATTCTCTGAATAAACTACCACAGCTTTAGTTGTGTTTGTGCCTTTCTTGTATTTTGGATATTATTGCTACTTTCTTGTAAGCTACTTAAAAAAAAAAAAAGTTCCAGAGAATCGTTTGCTAATTTATTCTTCATAACTGTGATGGTTCAAAACAAGTTACAACAAGCAAGAGCACACAGGCACACCCATACACACACACACACACACATACACACACACACACACACACACACACACACACACACACACACACACACACACACACACACACACACACACACACACACACACAAACAGGACGACTAATTTAGTTTATATACAAACGCATACCCACACACACTTTCTCTCACATACAGAAACAAATGGCTTAACTTACACATAGACTCACACTTCCACTTACCTTGTTTTGAATCTGAACAGCCACATGCGCAGACATGATGACCTTAACCCCTCTCTTCACTGATGCATGAGCGTGATGAGCAGCAGAATATATATATATATATATATATATATATATATATATATATATATATATATATATATATATATATTTTTTTTTTAACTTGTTGAAGCCAACCTGATGCTATAAAAGTGGGAGGGCGCTTCCCCCTTCCCTTCGCACTATGGTTTTATTTTGCGATCTTCTCGACGCACTTCACTCAGAGACAGGATGCCGAGAATATCACAAAATACCAAAAGTACATTTGTTAAAATAAATAAATAAATTCATAAAATTCCGCCCTTTACAAGGCCGGTTGTACGGCGCCCTTGTCAGTCGCCTAGTTTGCCTATGCCCAAGGCCGGCCGTGAGTAAAACCCTTTCCTCTTTGCTCTACTCTTCTGATGGAAAAGCTGAGAGTGATCAGGGTAGAACTGACAAAATGTTCTGCAACAGAAAACACATGCCTTCAGATATGCATCTCAAAAATATAATGAATGGAAGTTACAGAACAAAGTTACAACCAAGCTTTGTAGTCATTCCAAAGATGTTTAAGCCCTCCTTGCCAAAGTAAGGAATCCTTTAAAAAAACATGGATCCAGAAAGAGAATCCATTCATTGTTCATAAGAGCAAGGCATTATCTAAAATTTTTACTGATTAAAAAGGTCTTGCTATGGTCATTACTACATATTTCAAGTCTCAGACATTATGTTATATTACTAGTGTCCATCTACCCTAGGAAGTCTGGAATAGCAATGTTGGATTTGACGGAGTGCTTACTGGCATGTGTTGAGGGAACATACAAAATATGTAAGCAGCACTTGTTTTGCTTTGGTCTAAACACTGCTATGAGGTGGCTTATCTTATACATGACACCTACAATAAGTTCTCTCCATTGTAGGGGCATTCATTTTTAACAATATTTTAACAGTTATCATGTATGTGTTCAATCTTTAGAACAATTTCATAGTTACCTTTGTATAGTCATTTCTTTCTTTCTTTCTTTGATTTTCCTGATATTTTGGTCAATAAAAAAGCTAAACCCCTCTCCCTTCATAAAGTTATTTTTCGAGGCTCCACTGACTTTTATTCAGCAGAGATGATTTGTCATAAGGAGAAATAATAGCCAAGGATCCAAACCCTAAGAAGCACCTTTAATAAAATAGTATTTTAACCTGGTTTTAGATGCATTGAAAAAGGACCATTTAGTTTGAAAGCTTTGCTGGTTATTTTATTTTATTAAAAACTTTTCTTATGGTTTGGATCCTTGGCTATTATTTCTCCTTTTGTTATTCTTGTCTGTTGGATCCATTTGGCTACTATCAAAGTTTTTAGTGGATGATTTGTCATAACACCCAGTGTCCAACTGTTTATATTTCTTTTTCAGAGAATGACATCTCAGCTGTTGTTGATATGACCTTTCTTACTTCACTGGTCCAACCATTCAGTAAGTACATTTTGAAGTTTCTGATAGTCCTGCTTCTCATGAGGAAAGCTGAGAAAATATTTGCGGACTCTTCAGAACCAACTGGTGGACTCTTGGGAGGAAGTTAGTCCTCTAATACCCTGTCTTGTGAAAGAGTTCTCTTGGTATATATCAGCTACCCAAAGTATTGCAGCATACCTTTTGAGAAGTCTTTCTCCACCCTTCTCCTTGTAATAGATGTTTGACACAGGAAGGGTCACTTCTGGACTGTTGCTGAGTCCTAAAGATCTGGTCCCCTTTGGAAGTATTGCTTCACATGAGTTTAAACAAGATGTGGGCAATGTATAATCTGGGATTTTTTGCAGATTAAGACAGTGATTTGGTAGGAATGTATCTGTACCAACTTTGCATGCTTAGCATGGAATGCTGGGATCCTGGGATCTTACTCCATGCATATCCACTTCCTTTTTTCAAGAGAAATGATTAAAGGCACAGGCAGACATGGTTAAATTGCTTCTAATAACCACTTGCTAAAATGAAAGACTTGATTTTGCCTGCTGTTAAATAGTGTTATTTCTGCTAGCATAGCTGTCTTTCAGGAAGGATCTACAATGACAGTTTCTTGCAGGAAAAGGTTCATAGGTTCATAGGTGTTTACTAGGCTAACAACCACAAGGGCCTTTTTAAGCCTAGCCATGCATCCCAAATCATTAACACGTTCTGATACCCTTGATAAGTGTAAGCATGGGCCTGAGAGATAAACCATTTGCAGGTTACCTATATGCATTAGAGACATGGGTGCCAAACCAGGGATGAATTTCCGGTTTCCCATCCAAATGTCCAAATTGCACTTGAACTGAGTTAGGGAGGAACTCTGCTTCACATGGATGAGGAGCCTGTTCCATAGATGGGGTAGTCTCTGGGATACATACTTATCTCTCCAGCAGGTCCTATTTAGATCACAGGCAAGGTTTAAATCTTTAGAGCGGGTACTTCTTCTGCTGTTTATTTTGTGGATATGAAGGAAGTCCATCAAAGGTTACCTGTTTGATGCAAAAAGAATAGTCTTCCCCATTGTAAGTGAACTTGACTGTTTTCTGTTCTAATTCACATGGTTTACCTTCATAACGTTGATCTCAATATGGTCGACCCCTCTTCCGCAAATACCGAAGTGCAAACATCCCGAATGTCGAATTCCACATATCTGAACAACAAAAATCTCTCCCCCTTTTTGACCCATGGTAGCACTGGTTTGGAGGTGTGGCACAGCCGGAAATGTCGAAATTCGACATTAATTCGACAAATTTTAAGTTTCGCGGTTCTGGTTTCACAGAAACGGGTCGACGATGTGGTCAGTCGATCATACGTGATCGACGATATGAAGGTAAACCAATTCACATGCCTTTTGGATTTTATTTTTTTTACTCCTTGTGAGTATTTGTTGCAAGACTGTACACAGCTGAGGCTTTTTTTCATTTACTTAAAGGTGCTCTGTATCTCCAAATACTTCATCCCTCTTCACTGGCATTTGAATCTTTCAGTTTAACAGTTGCTCATATCCTCTTTTGAACTTACAGAATCAGTGTCATTAAATACCAAGTGATCTCAAATGCAGGAATGAGGTACATTTGGAGAAGTATGAGGTTATACAGCCCTGTCTGGTCTTGCATTCATCAAGGTCCTTGAGGTCAAAAAGGCTGGGGGACTTATTTTGACAATTGTATATTCAGGTTTAGGTGATACAGGCTGTCATTTCTATGTGATATGCTTTTCCATGGAAAGTATGGCTGCATACCTTCATCAGCTGGTATGTATTTTTATAAAGTTTTTGTAGACTTTTACAGAATTCTCTTCTCCATTGTTTTGCAAAGAAAATGAAAGAAGTGACTTGGTTATGTTTACTGCAGTGATATGATGAGTTGGTATTGTTTTGATTTGATAGTAACATATGATCACTACTAGGGTAGCAATTGCATGGACATAAGAGACCTGTACATATAGACCTTTAAGCAGATACATTCAAAAGTTCTTGCTTGTGTTTAGTTTGATGGTAAGCACTAATCTGTATTGTTTTTAGATAAGGCCTTGTCTCCAAAGTCTCTCTAGAAACTGTCTTGCAGTCCATTTGTCATTAGGTACTGGGTTCTTCCTAATTCTATTCTGTTTTCTTACTCTAATCATTTTTTTTCTTTTTTTTTTTCTTTTTCTAATGATATTACTGTAAACCTATATTTTGGTCTTGTAATTATTTTTGAATATGGATTATCTTGCTGTTATTGTATTTATATTCTGAAATTAGTACACAACTGTATAATATAGTTTACTTTAGTGTTCATGTATAACTTCTTGCTAATATTCCTATTGTAATTTTAAATCTTTTTTGCATGACTGTAACTGTATCTGGAGCTTTTCTCCTCAGGTCTCCATTGAAAAAGGGCCCTTGGCTCAGTTGGACTAACCCAGTTAACAAATGACAATAAATAAATAAATAGATAGCTAGACAGACAGATAGATAAATAATGCTGGACTGGCCAATGGATACTTGGTATAGGAGACCCACTATTCGGAAAACGTCAGGAGCCAATTACAAGTTGTAGGAAGGGCTTGTAAATGGAAGTCAGCAGTGCAGACAGAGACAGAGACAGATGTCATATATCTGTTGGTGTGGCATGTAGTCACATGACTGTACTTTAACTGTCTAAATGTTAATGGCATGTTTCTAAATAAAGATCAGTTTGGTTTTATAACACTGGATAAAGTGGGCACAATGATCTTCTTAGGTGGTGACACAGCAAGGTTGCTTGTATTTTTATGCACTAAGCATCTTTAAAAATAATAGGCAATTGTAGTATGTGCATTATCTAGTCACATGCCAGTAAAAGGAAAGCTTAATATTTACAACAAGTTGAACGGCTATTGCATTCCTTAGGATGTCTAGCTACCTTTTCAAATAAATATCAAACAAATGTTAGACTCACAGAAAACCCTTCCATCTTTTACTTACTTAATAACGCAGCATTGTCAGTTCATATGCATTTAAACATTTTATTAACATTTTCACTCAAAGTGCTTAGAGAAAAAAATTATAGCTGTTACACGTGGCAGAAAAATAACAAGAGGCAAAGACAATAAAAACACTTAATGATGCCAAAATGCTGACCTCATCAGTTTGCTTGTATTTCATTAATTGTAGATGAAAATATAGTTTTGAAGAAACACCATTAGCAGTCTTTTTCTTGAAAATATTAATGGAATATATGGTGTTCACCGAAGAATATCTAAGTTCTGCAAAATAGACAAAAAGTCTAAATAAATGTGCAAAACATAAGCCTAAACAAATTATGCAGGGCTAGTGCATTTTACTTAAGGCTTTTTGTTTTGCCTTAATACACATGAGAAAGATTAATTATGTTACAGAAGCTATTAAATGACAGTATGTGACAACCGGACAATTAAACTTAAGTTCAGACAGTAACATTTTAGCACTAATGTGGTAAAATAAAATCAAGTACAATGTAGAAGATTGATTTAGAAATAAAAATTAACTATATAGCTCACTTTCACTGGTTAAAAAGGGACACTTGTTAGAGTATTTAAAAATGCTCTCAACAGTAAGTACTGCTTTTATGACGCTATTAAACAACTGACCCTCAGTTCAGTGTCTCATGAGGATTGCATTTATTGGGCTTAAAATTGTTTATCTAAGGAATCAGCAGCTGTGACACTTCAGATCTGTAGATGGCCTTTTATTGCATTTAGGAACTCCGTGATACAATGACACCCTATCAATCACAGGAAAAATGTAAAAGATTCCTTATGAGGTATGCATGCCATTTAATGTACCAATGACAAAATGTAAGACTGTGCCAGTTATTCATTCATCAGAGTGTTAGAAAAGAGTCAGTACCACATCCTACAAGTGTTCATAATTTAGATGATTCCACAAGCAGCTTCATTAGAACTATCTGCACTTTTACTCTTTAAAGAAAATTGCATCATTTAATTAGGTGACAGCTTATTATAAATATCAATAATCCAACAATATGTTAATTCTGCAGAAGCATATCATCAGCTCCCATTCACAAACACACAGGCACACAGATTGGTTCAGTAGTATATTAGTTATAACGATAAAACAAGCAAAAAGGTGAACGCTGACACCACACTATGTAGCTTGAGAAACTGAAAACAATAAAGCAAACTCGTGCAAACCAGCAGGACTAAATAAAAACACTTTTAATAACAGTTGAGCGCTTTCACCTGTTACAATACAGGCTTCCTCAGAACAAAAAACATTCTGAATTACAGCCCTTAAATAGATGTTTTGGCTCCAAAAATTTAAAGCAACATACTCCACTAAAACTTTCTGCATAAACAGTAAACAAAAACATTCCAAAATGAATAGGTAACAGAGAATAAACAATTATAAATAAATATATATATATATCCTATGAAATGTAATGCACATATTCCTCTAAAATTCATATTTGTTAAAAACATATGTTTCTATAAAAACACTGACTCAACTTATTTATAAACAATTTGACACTAATGTATTTTGTATAGCAAAGGTTTAATAGTGATTCATTCAAACCTGGGGGTGAGGCAGCATCAGTAAAAATTTGCCACCACATTTCTCTATAAGACAACCAACTCTTATAGTCTCCCCCCCTAGGGTCTATTTGAACAAGGTCAATAATACTAAAGTGAATTTGTGTTCAGAGCCCTCTTGTTTTATGTGCTTATATAGGGCATTCTTCTCATCTCTCCTTCTAATAGAGTAAAAATGACCGCATATTCTTTTGTTCAGCTGTCTCTCGGTCTTCCCAATGTAGAAAGCGGGACAAGCTGAACATAATGCGATATATATGACAAGTTTAGTAGTACAATAACCTGCCTTGAATCTAATAGAGGTGTTGGTAGTGTTGCTTAACCTAGTGCATTGACTGTTGTTAATAGCAAAGCACCAGTTGCATCTACCACACTTCTGTGTAGGTTTAGAAGTGTTAGAAGTCAGAAACATCGTATTTTCTAACAACCTTTTCAAGTTCATACCCATTTTATTTACAAAATGGGGTTTATCACCTAAAATGTTGGATATAGAAGCATCCGCCATAATAATAAACCAACTTTTATTAGCCAATTGCCTCATCTTATAACTACAAGGACCATATTCGATTACACAAGCTTTGTTTAAATCACTACGACTACCTCTAGTAAGGGAAACAACATTATTACCTTGAGAATTCATTCCTAACAAAGGTGTGTACCTAGAACCCCAGCCTTGAATAACCTGCTTACTTACATTTTGCATCATACCAAGGTCATAACCTCTGTCACTGAACATAGCCGTAATATACTGAGTATACAAAATAGGAACACAATCACTGGTACGTTTGATGAAACTCTTTTAATTCTGGTACCTCGGCCTTCGCCTTCTCCTGGAATACATTTTACAAAGTCAAACACCACCCTTTTTATATTACATCTAATTAGATTATTAGTGCACCAGCCCTTCTTCAATAATTTAATTACCTTGGGTTGTTATTTTTGGAACATTGAAGGAGTGGAGGTGTTGTATTCATAGCCGTAATATACTCAACTTCAGCTATCATATCTATATAGTCTGAAGTCATTCTAACTGCTCTAATCAACTGTCCCTTATAGATGTTCCTTAAAAGACTTTTTGGGTGATTACTAGAATATTCAAGATAGTTGTTAGAAAAAGTGGGTTTCCTGTATATTCTAGATTTAAACCCAAAATTAGCCGGAGAGACGAGGGTGTCAAGGTATGCCAGACCATCATGACTGAATGCGTGTGTAAATTTCAAATAAGAACTACTGGTGTTAATAAATTCTATAAATTCAGTCAATGTCTCAGTGTCACCATCCCATAATATATATATATATATCGTCAAGGTAGCGAGTATAATATTTGATGTGAAGATAGAAGTCACTGGTGAACACTACAGACTCCTCCCAGTCGAGCATGACCATATTAGCAAAAATGGGAGCACACGCAGCACCCATAGCTACACCCTTAGTTTGTTTAAAAATCTCTCCTTCAAAAAAGATGAAGTTGTTGTCCAATACCATGCTCATCATATCTGTAATCAACCATATATTATCCCAATCCAGCCCTGCATATTTAGTAATACTACGATTAAATGCTTCTAACCCCTCACTTTTGGGGATACAGGAGAAAAGGTCTATGACATCAATAGTTACATATAACAAATCTTTTTTATATAAATGTGTAGGAAAATAAGCTAAGAAATACCAAGAATCCTTGGCAAGATGAAATACCTTTCCGTACACATGTTTCAAAGTATGATCTGCTGCCAGAAACAATTGGTCTAAAAGGCGGGTCAGACACATTCTTATGAACTTTGGGGATGCCAACTAGCTTGGCTAACACAGGAAATTCCACTTTGACAAAATTGTAAGTATCCAAACTAATTCGCCTATCTATAAGTCAAGGTGACAATCAATTTTTCTATAGGCTATATTAAGTTCATTAACAGATATGATCTCATAACTGTCAGTAGAATGTAAAATATCATGAAGTTTACAGGTATATGTCAGTTGATCAAAAAGAACTAAACCCCCACCCTTGTCAGGTTTCATCACCCTTATTGATCTATTCTTCCTCAACATTTGTAGGGTGTCCTGTTCTTCTCTAGATAAATTATGTTCCATTCTCCTAAACTTATTTTTGTTGTTAAGCTCATAAATCTGCTTAACAATACATTTTTCAAATAAACCAATCATTGGATGGCATGGGGGTATAAAGGTACTTTTCTTTTTCAGGATTTTACAGTCATTATTAGAGCCAGTAACATTATTAATGGGATTATTGAACATTACTGCCAAGTTTAATTTCCTAGTATACAATTTAACGTGACAGATATTATCAACCACATCAAATTTAGTAGTTGGTATGTAATTCAACCCCTTAGAAAGTAAATTAAAATAAGACATATCGAGCTCAACATCTGTATAGTTAAAAATGTTAAAGCTCTTGTAACTGTAAGTCACACCATCTGTGGAAGAAATCTCACAGTACTTTGTGGTGTTATGTACGTCATATTTAGTAGCAGTTTGCTGTGTAGTCTGCAAATCTACATTAGTAACTAACTCTAAATTCATATTATTTATATTGGCTATTGCTGATGATGGGGTTTCTTCCAATCCCCCCCCCCCCCTATTTCCAATCCCTTCTTCTGTCTTGACCTCTGTCCATGAAAAAATGGGAATTACTTTGAGCCTGAGGATTATAATCATAATCTGAGGGGACCTGCTGTCGATTGTGTAAATTGTCGACAGCTTTAAACTGTCCTTCTTTCCACCCATATATAGCCCCTCTCTCATACTGCTGAATATCCCTAGTAAGTTTAGAATTTTTCCTTTCTAGAGATTTTTTTATATTTAAATCAACTGTAACAAATTGTTTATTATATAACCTTTCCCATTGTTCAAATAATAAATCACTTAAAATGTTTTCATTCAGTTTTTCTGTTTCATCCATAAGTCTAACTAATTTCTCATCATTACATTTAATTAACAGCTTCATGAACCCAATGCCACATTTATCAAAAAACAAGTTAAATTATTTTTTTGTATTGTCATTCACATCTATGCCCATAGGAAATTTAAAAAATCTCAAGCCTTTAGGAATGACATTAATGTTCAAACATTTAGATAAATAAGCATTTTCTAACTTAAATGTATTAATATTATTCAGTTTTTTACCAAATAAATAAATCATGTCTTTAAGTGAACAGTTAGAAATAACAGGATCTTTACTTTTTCCACTAAAAGCATCATTATCTAAAAAACAATTAGTATTCATAAACATTTTAAATTTGTCAATTTTGTTAGAAGTTGAGTCAGTTTTTGAAAACAGCTCAGTACCTTTTCTTGCAGGTTCTCTGCCTGCTTGTGCATAAGTTTTATTTGGTAACTTCCTCTTAGGGATGGCCCCTGTCCGTTTTCCATCTTCCTGTACATCCACTAAAGAGAAGTCAAATGTGTAATCAAAAAAAACAATTCTACTACTGTTGTTTAATTCAACACTATTTTAAGTTCATTATGTCCTTGCTCCAAAGGCAAATCAATACAGTTAGAGAGTGTACGACCCACTCCCTGTCCATTGGGAATGCAAGTGGAGTTAAATGATAAAGGTGGGGAAACACAAGGTTCTCTCCCCACTACAGTCCCTGAAACATTAGTTTTCTCTGCTCAGGCGTTTGAAGATAAAATCTCAGGAACTGCAGACACTAGTTTGGCTTCCTGCTGCTGCCCAATGAAGTTTAAAAGCAAGGCAGTAAGCTTGCTCACTTCTGCTTTCAAGTCCCACACTTCTGTTTGTAGTTGCTGTAAAGAAGTCAGCTCAGTATTATTGGGTGTGGCACATCCAGCTTCTCCATCAGCTTCCATAGTAAGACACAACAAGATAATCCAAGCGTTATAAGTACACCATAAAACAAGCAAAAAGGCGAACGCTGACACCACACTATGTAGCTTGAGAAACTGAAAACAATAAAGTAAACTCGTGCAAACCAGCAGGACTAAATAAAAACACTTTTAATAACAGTTGAGCACTTTCATCTGAAAAAACATTCTGAATTACAGCCCTTAAATAGATGTTTTGGCTCCAAAAATTTAAAGCAACATACTCCACTAAAACTTTCTGCATAAACAGTAAACAAAAACATTACAAAATGAATAGGTAACAGAGAATAAACAATTATATTATAAATATATATATATATATATATATATATATATATATATATATATATATATATATATATATATATCTTATGAAATGGAATGCACATATTCCTCTAAAATTCATATTTGTTAAAAACATATGTTTCTATAAAAACACTGACTCAACTTATTTATAAACAATTTGACACTAACGTATTTTGTATAGCAGAGGTTTAATAGACAGTGATTCATTCAAACCTGGGGGTGAGGCAGCATCAGTAAAAATTTGCCACCACATTTCTCTATAAGTAGTGTATTAGTTATAACAATGTGTACAGATCATGGATATTCATGTTTGGTTAGGGTCAAATCTCCTGCCCTTCATTTGCCTACTGTGTAACTTGGAGCATGTAACTTAACTATACAGTGCTTTGGGCCAATGAAGAAATTGGGCTATCCTCTTCAGTGATCTCATGGACTGCATACCTGGTAAATACATATGAACCAATATTATTTCATGCAGCAGAGGACTGAGTACAAACCAATTGATGCTGGCTGGTAACCAATAGGTTCATAGGTTCATAGATTAGTACTAAGCTAACTGCCCTTGCGAGCCATTTTAAGCCTAGCCAATTATCCCTTGTGAGACTTGAACCCTGCACCTTGCGTTTGTAAGGCAAACACCTTAAGCATTAGGCCACCCTCCCATATAGGGATGGATTTCCTCTTAAACATCTAGAATTAGCCATTCCCCCACAAATGTGGAATTATATCCACTTAGGTAATATCCACCACCCCATCATCACTGATGCAATTGTTACCTGACAAGCATGCCCTCCTTCAAAGTTTGTAATTATATTCTGATAGACCTGAAAAATGAAAGCTGAGAAAATATTGATCATTCAATGCCAGGGTTAAATGCATGTTATCAGTTATATAGGGATACAAGTAGGACCAGACTGGAGAAGGGAATCATGAAATATCTCATCATAGCTTGTTAATTATGATTCATAACTGTGATTTGAAGGTAGAGAAACAGAAAAGAAAGAATAAAGGTATGGGGATATGGCTTAGAAATGTTAATGCCTTTAAGAAGTCCTATTAAGCATTCTTGTTATAAAAATGAAAATTCAGTTTTGGTAATGATTTACTGAAAAAGTGTGAAGGGAATTCAGAGACTGTGACTGAAACATTAGAGCATGTTGGTTTTACTCAAGAATGAACCAGTGCTCTAGACATTCAGCAAACACGGACAGACCTGGTGGTGGTAAGGGCAGCCTGCTTTGTATAGCAAGGTAATGCATTTTGTTAAATTGATATTTAAAAGCAGGTGTTAAATACAGCAAGTCTAAACTCATTCAAAGAAATATTGTGCTGATAAGTGGAAGCAGGAAAGTTGTGAACTGAAGTATTTTCTGTTATAATGGTTCTGATCATCTTCTGCTACTGCCAAATTAAAATGGCTAGCAAATGGCATGGATTGCCAAAAATCATTTAAAGTAGCTGCCATTGCTAGGTATGGTACTCATCAACTAAAAACCATAATGAATTTTTCTGTTACAAGAATATGAGAGTATGCAAATATCATAGCTCAGTTTCTATGATAGCTAGCTGCAATTTTTTCTTAAATATTGTTTATTAAGATTTTAAAATTCATATAACATATCTCAATTCAGAAATAGAATCATGCATATAAATTTGTCAGCCACACAAGAAAAGGAACAAAAAAGATGAATAGAAAATGGAAATAAACCTACATAACAAAAAAGGTATTTACAAACAATATACAATATTTTTCCATAGAATGCTCAGTTTCAAACCATATTACAATCAGTTTTCTCCAGTATCTCTGTAACTTTTATCCAAGAGCGGTGATATGAGGTGAGTCTTTCTGTTTTTAGCTTGATAGTAGCCATTTCCATCTGAGAAATCTTTAGGGCCAGCTTCTTGAACTCTCCAATGTGTGGTAATTATTTTGCTAGCAACAGCTAACAGAGTCCGTAGAAGTGAA
>NC_056728.1:1120364764-1120379764 GCF_019279795.1 Protopterus annectens
GACCCTATAAAATCGCAAGCGATTGAAACCTTTGTAAAATCAGCATCCTGTCTCAATACCCTTATTTTTTTGAAACATTACGTCACTTTCAACCTATCAACTTTTAGAGCATTTACAGTCCCTCCCCCAAAACTTGAATGTGAATACATATTCCTGCCTCAGCACAAAATGCAGTGTAGAGCCCTGGTCATATTACAGCAAAAGAAACAAGAGAAAAGGGAAAGCAGGTACGAAAGGAGGAAGGACAAGAGTGAGACACACAAAGACCCCATTTCTCCTCAGTTCTATACAATGTCATGTTCCCTTTTGTAGTGTGTTCAGTGTATTTCTACAAAAAGCTTCAGAACATATCCTTTAAACTTTGGCATCCATAGCATCAAGCAACAAGTAAACATTGTCTAGGCAGAACTCTTGTACCAACAATCAAGCTCACTTTTTTATTAAAAGTTAGAGAAAATACTTTATGTGCAGTTCCTCATTCTGCTTTCCTATAGCATTCAGCATAGCCTTCCAACTCTGTCTGCCAGTCACTTCCCACCAAAGTGACTACTTACGCTTGTGTACTCTGGGGTGGGAACTGCCGTATATCTGAGAAGTAATGTCAGCATAGCTCTGCTGCTCTGTCCTATGCACATCAGTAATTGTTATATTTACTGTAGTAGAGGGAGAGGGAGAGGACTGGTGTCAAAAAGAATACCTTTGCATGGATAAAGGGGCAAAAGGGAATCTTCTGGCTGATGTGTGAACTGCACAGCCATGCACTGGGATGGAAGAAAATTTGACATGCTTTTTTTTGGGGGGGGGGGCTGCTGGTCATGATGACCATCCATAGCTGGTTGGTGGCTGGTGCTTCTTCTTCCCCCACTCTCTCATTATACTGACTAGCTGACATACCCCCCCCCCCCCCAGAACAGACCTGGCAACCTGGGGACCCAACTGGTGGGGCATTAAACCATCCTCTGTGGGGAGATAGAGGAAATTAATGCATCCTAACCATGTGTTATGCGCTGCTGACCTGCTAACCACAGGGATTTTTTTCCATGCCCTAAGCATTTCTTATGGGATGGGTGTGCAATAACAAAAGTATTTGTATCTATACACAAGTGCTAACACCCATGACACACTGACTTCTGCCCTCCACTTTGTGCACATGTTTGCTTGTAAGACACTAACATTGTTCAACCTCCACAGGAAAGCAACATTGTGCTGCAACCCCCCCCCCCCCAAGATAAATGAGCTGGCCATTGGCCACTCAAACCTATCTCCTGGCAAGCCCTCCAGCTTCTTAGATTAGTAATCAGTCCCAGATCACCTGCATCACAGGTGGATGTCCTGCTGCTGGATGGGTAGGGTGGCTGCAATATTGATACAATATTTGGAAATCAGGTGCCCTAACTCTAGACTTGGGGGCTGTGATGCAGGAAATAGCCAGTACTAGGACAGAGAACGGGTAGATAAAGTTGACAGCTTTTTTGGCTGAGGGAAGAATGTGTGGTCTGGAAGCTAGAGTCCAGTGACAAAAAAGAGAAAATAAAGCTTTAATGGATGATGGAGATACTATAAAGTAAGAAAGATGATGTCAAGAAACATTCGAGGAGGGAATACTTTTCTGTAATTTGACTAAAAGAAGGATGTGAGTGGCATGATCCTTATCTTTTGTTATTGAATTTAATGACATGTCATATTTCTGGATGTAAGAGGTGACAGGACACACATGGTCATTAAAGTGCCCGTAGTGCTTGGTGAAGTATGATGTTTATTTGTAAAATCCCTCAATTATCAAAAAAAGTAGTGGGTTATCATGCAGGCACCTGTATGGAGGGACTTATGATTGCAGGTGTCAAGGTTCATATTTCATGAGGACTTCTGTAGTATGGTTCATCAATAGCAGATGAAGCTCTTTCCCGCCATGTGGAACAGAAGGAGGAAGAACTGTATTCTGCCTGTTATATGATGAAATGTTTTCAGTACTGTGAAAAGGCTCTCTCCTGTGGTGTTGATCTCTTGACAAAGCTGATAATGTATATTCAGAAGTAATTAAGGGAACATTTTCATCGAAAACTGGTAAATGGAGGCAGGGGAACAGATGGATACCTTGTAGTCTGCTGAAGCATCTGCTTCTAAACATTTTCCAGAGTTTAGGTCTATTTGCCAAGAGTCAGGCAGGACACACAGAGGAGTGAAATGAGATGCAGCAGGACCCAAACAAGCTGTCCAAAGAGGTGCCTATGGCAGACAGAAATACTGGTTAAAAATAAGGAGTAAAGAAGAAAAGGCTAGGGATTTTAGAGAATTGGGAAAAAGCAGATGAGAGCTAAAGATGAAGTACAATTACAAGTAGCCAACAGGGACAATGGGATGTCTCCTGTGGTCTAGTAGTTAGAATTCCTGGTTTTACCCAAGCAGCCCGAGTTCAACCTCTGGAATGGGAATGGACCTCTCTTTCCATGTAAAGCTAAGCTCATCTATTACCCATTTTAAGCACACCCTAAACCACTGGATGGGGAATAGGAATTTTACACTGGGCCTGGCTCCTATGTCCATTATGGACAGAGGTTGTTTATCAATGCCTGGCCCTCAATGTCCTGTTTCAATACAGGACATCAGTATTCTTTTGGGATAACTTAGCTAGGCTTAGAACCCTCCCGCTCAGATTGTTAGCCTAGTTAAGATCTATGAATGTATGAAAAGGTACTCAGTGTGGTGTAAGGAGGTGTTAAGATGAAGAACCTACAGACACGTCATTACTAAATGGGTCTAGATGTCTTTTGTCTGGTTAGAAGATGAAGTGGAAGTCAGCACTAGTGTGAATGAGAAGCAAGTATGGATGGGTAGTGGGAAAGTGATGCTGAACCAATGACCGTGTCCTGAATCTGCCTTTCTCCCTCCTTCCTGCCTCTTTACATGGAGTACTTTGATACTACACTGTTGGCCTGCATTGAGAAGGATCTATTGAAGTTAGACTGCTGTAGAGGAGAAGGTGTAGATATCCTGCTGGTGGATATAATTCCAGGATGAATAAGGCTGCTGAACAGCATCCCATAAAGTGGGAAAGTGTAGGGGGTGCTACTGAGAATGGGGTTTGGCATGCTAAGGGCAAGTAAATGAACTGTCTGTTGTTGCAGTTATCTTTTTTATGTTATATATGTTTAGTTTTGTTGTTGTGTTCATGGGTGAGTCTTCACTCATATTTATAAAGTGTTATGAGCAATGTTAAGGCGCATTATTAAACCATGTGGCTGAAACTCTTAAGTCCTTAAGGGGTCATTTCCAAACATCCTATAGGCCTCCAATACAAGAGGTTTAAGATATTAGCAGTGAAGACTCTAGCTTGGCTGAGTCATTCTTGTAGTTATTACCAAATGGTATGCCTGTGTGACCGTTACCTTTTGCTTTAGTTATTATTATATATTTGTGTGAGCTTGTATATAGTTTACTTATGTTTTTTGTGGGGAAAGTGATTCTGCACTATGGCAAATCTGTCTTCAGTTTGCAAACAGCTTTAATTAGACAAGGTGATTACACAAGTTGGAATGTTTTTGAAATAAGATAGAAATGTTATATGTGGTGGACCCATGTTATACCATGTAAGGGACGGAATAGGGGAGACAGTAATTAAACATTCAATGTCTGTTTGCTTCAAGTGCATTAGGATGTGTGTTTGGTACGTGTTTGTATATTATTTGGGGATAGAGGTTTGTCATGTAGTGGAGAATTTGTATCAGTCAGAATATTTGGTTTATGTGGGTTCATATGATTGCATCACAGGCTTTCTGAAATGCGAATGTGAGATAGTTAAAGGTTTAAGAAGGACGGTGTTAAGCACTCACAGCTGGTGAAGAATGAGGAGTCTCTTCTGTGAAGCTCTATCCCAGGTTTAAGTAGAATTATACCTGATGACAACATTGTTCAATAAGCTGTTACACTGTGGACTTTAGTGAAGGGCTAGTGTGGGAAGGGAGGAAAGTGAGGTTTCTATTTCCAACTTACTAGAGTAGTTTTGGCAGGCAGATCTCTATACAGCAGAAATGCAGAGTGAGGTATGGGGTATGTGGAATACAGTGGGGTGAGGAATTATATAGTCAAGGCCAAACAAGATGAAGTAGTTAGAGCAGGACCTCAGAGAGGAGTAGATAGTGGAAAAGTTGAGTTATTCTCTTGTGAAGATGGATGAGGGTGTAGGATACATAGATTTAGGGATGAGTGTTATTTTCAAAATATACAAAAACTTCTCCTTTTAATCTACTTTCCCTGGATCCCCGCCAAGCCAAGTTCGATCTATTGGCCTGCAGTGCTCTTTAACAGAACCAGGCAACCTCAGGATGAGTGTTATTTTCAAAATATACAGAAAGTATGTTTTATCCTCTAGACAAAATTAATTGCTAGCCCTTGTTTAATTTCTATTTTTAAGTAAAGCACTCCATCACGGACGTTAGCTTGCCCCATGCCTTTCAAACCTCAAACCTTACTTCTGATACCTATACTTTACTTCTTATACCTCCTCACATACTATCACAAACATCTACCCTCACCCTACTTCTACCCAACAAACAGTACTCTACATCCAAATACCAAACCCAAGACTCCTCTGCAAACCAGTCCTTCTAACCCAAACTATGCCACTCCCCTTCCTAAAATAAAATTATCTCCCTCCCTCCCAATAGGGTTGTCAACCATCCAGAATTCTTCCGGACTGTCCAGAATTAAGGGACACTGTCCGGAAGAATGGAAAATGCCTGTGTTGTTCAGAAAAAATGGTGCACTGTGCACATTTTCTTTTAGTTTTAGGGGCATTCTTCTTTAAGAACGCCCTTTGCGTCTGGGTGCAGATGACAAAAACAGTGTCTTTGTGACTGTTTATGTCTGCCTACTCACTGTCTTCCATGTGCGTGGCAATTGAATTATAAAGAAGATGGACTGTATGCTGAAAAGCCCCAGGTAAAGCATGAGTCCGGCTGGTGTTTGCTCTGAGTTTTCTCTAATCCAATTGCGGCACATGTAAGTTCCGATTTTTGTTTTTTTTTTTCCCTCAGCTTTAACCTTTAACTGAGGTAAGACTCCTCTGTTCAAACTTAAGCATTCTTGTTGTATATTGATCTAGAAGGCTGTGGGTGTGGGCTCTACTCCCACAGCATATAGATGGATTGCTTAAGCTCGTACTGTGTTGTATTTTAATGGGGCAGGGTGCTGCAGTCCTGAGTATGTCCTCCTATGATGCCTAGTAGTAACTATGAACTTGTTTTCAGTTTGCCATCCATTTCCTATTGCAATATTACTGGCAGCTTACCATTTTTAACGTAACATAGGCAATCAGTTCTTCAAGGGCAGCATACATTGATTTGTAGATGAAACACTGAAATATAAAATTGTTTGCTAGCAGCAACTTTTCATTAGTTGCAGATCCCTTTAATGTGGAATTATTTAGATGATGTTTTACTTCTGCAGAGATTGTGCATATTGACTGATATTGGTGGATTTTAATGACAGAAGTATGAGTGGCCATTTATGGTTGAAATGTTCTGAATTGGGCACTTTTGTCATTATTGGTTCATGTGTTTTGTTTCAATGCTTACTGGCAACATGTTTACAACTATAAATTTAACACACAGTCTAACAAGTGGTACTGTTACTGTCATCACATCATCACTGTCAAAAATAATAAGGCTTGTTGAGGGCAATGTGATTGTGTGTGTGTCTAAAAGCTGCAAGTTGAACATTAGCCATATGTTTTTCATTCACTTAATGAGAAATCAGAAGTGTACAGAAAAATATTTACCGTTTTTGAGGGGTAGTTGATATATGAAAAGAGCACCTATAGCATTACTTCTGCCTGATTACTGATGAGGCTTGTTGAGCAGCAGTGTCTGTCAAAGAGCAATATTATTTATGTGAAGACTTCACTGTCACATCTCATCTGATGTACCCTCTCTAAAGGAGCATGCATAGTCATCTGGGACAGTATGTATGTGGGTGTTTTGTACTCAAGTACCCTATTAGAACTCTCTGGATTTTTAGTGTGAACTGGTTTAAGGGAACTAACATATGGCCATTTTCATACGGTTAACATATCCAACATTTTAGAGGATTGTGTTGCCACAGCCTGGCAATATATGCTATTTAAGTATATCAGTAATATGCCAGTTTTGTTTCATTAGAGATTCTACATGAGCATGAGTGCACCAGTCTTAAAGTTGTGATGGCTGCTAATTCATGTCTGCTAGCTGTTATTATGTATTAAAATTTAATAAAATCAGGAAGGTGAATCAAAGAACTTTTGCTTGGCTTTAAAAATGTGTGCAAGGGGCCTAGGATTTGAAAATACCCAAAGGTAAACTTAATCCATCACTGGTCAGATGCATTTTCTTTGAATGCAGGTTTCAATGCTGTTTCAGTGAATGTGAGTTTTAAAGGTAAAGAAGTATTAAAGCTATGTCTGTTTATGAGAGACTGTATTGCTTGTTTAGCAAATGTCTATTAGTGTTTGTGCCTTAAAATTCAAAATGAAAGCTTTACATTAAATCCAAGTATCTGTAATCATTGTAGAAGTAAAGCAGAAAACAGTAAGCACACAGAGTTTTGAACAGTATTTATGGCAACTGGGGAGAAATGGAGAGATAGCCAAGTAATGGGACACTGGAATGGCTGTATGTGTGTGTGTGTGTGTGTGTGTGTGTGTGTGTGTGTGTGTGTGTGTGTGTGTGTGTGTAGGGGGGTATCGCATGTGTGGGGGCGGGCGCATGCGTGGGGGGGTACCACATTTTGCTTTCATGTACATGTCCAGAATTTTTGACATGAAAAGTTGGCATCCCTACCTCCCAACCACATCAAAGCAGATAAAGAATGTCTCCTCTTTTAAACACTTACTCTACTTCAAACCACTACTTCTATCAGGAGACATCCATCCTAACCCAGGCTCCTCCCAACCTACCATAAATAATAATCCTCTTGTACAAATATCTACTAACCTCACCCCCTTAAAAAGCAAGTATCTTTCTGCTCTATTAATCTCAGGAGTGTAGTACATAAAGTACAGGACTTCCATGCCTGGTTAGCTAACTATACATCTGACATAGTCATCCTAACTGAAACCTGGCTGAAACCATATAATAAAGATGGTGAAATTACCCTACCTGGCTATAACATCCTATGACTTGATAGACAAAAGAAAATAGGAGGTGGGGTAGCCATACTCTACCATGACCACCTCTCAATAACTACCCCAAACCTCCCTCTACCCACTTTTTCTACAGCTGAACTCCTACTTACCAATATTAAACTTAACAACTTTACCACCATAAGTGTTGAAGCAATCTACACCCCCCTGGTGATAATCTTAGTATACTGGAGAACATCCTACACCACCTCTCACAGACCATCCTTAATGAAACCATCATTCTAGGGGACATAAACATAGATTGGCTTACAATTCAAACTCCCCAAACTACCTCTTGTATCAACCTACATGAATTTGAGCAACTAATCACTTCCCCTATGCATATTAGCAAGTCACACCTGCCACAGTCTCTACTGGACTGGATTTTGGTGTCTCATCCCCAAAATTACCACAACCCTCACACTCTACCAAATTCCCTTAGTGACCACTGCCCTACCATAGTAAATAGACACACTCCCCATTTCACCAGACCTTTCATGTTTATCACCTCCCACAAAACCTCATCCTTTAGTCCAGATTCTTTCATAGACCAACTCTCTAATATTAACTGGTCCCATCTCACTACACTCCCCTTAGATGAGGCTGTCCACATTTTCAACTCTACCTTTTTAAACATCCTCAACTCCCTAGCTCCCCTACGTACTATCAGAATCAAAGCAAACATGCTCCTTGACTGACCAAACATACTAGAGCCTTGATGAAAAGACGTGACAAGATATGGAATTTATGGACCAAAACTAAGACCCCTTCTCTCCTACAGACTTACAAAGAACTTAGAAATCAAATAAAAACAATTATCAACAAAGACAGGATCAACTTCTATGCAAACCCTCCCACTACCCTAAAATCTGATCCTAAACAATTCTGCAACTCAATCAATCATATACTGCATCCAAGAAACCCTTCCCCTCCCAACCCATGCTTAAATAAAACTTTTGAAGAAACTGCCACTGAATTTACAAATCATTTTATTAATTCAATAACTACCATAATTAATGATCTCCCCACTTGTAAAAATCCTCAAAAACCCACTTTCTCATCTTTCCTCCTTCTCCTTCTAACTCTTTCTCTCTTACATCCATGCATCCATCTCAACTAAATATATTAAATCTCTACTCTCTAAACTCAAACCCTGCTCCCCCTCAGCTGATAACTTACCCTCTTACTTCCTACATAAAGCTGCTGAACCCCTAGCCTATCCAGTATCCATCCTGATCAACCGATCTATCTCTGAATCATACTTTCCATCAATATGGAAAACTTTCTACACATTACCCATGCATAAATGAGGTAATTCTTCTGATAAATCAAACTTCAGACCAATTGCTATACTGTCTCCCCTCTCCAAGATTCTTGAAAAATGTATTCACAAGCAGATAATGCAATACCTTCTCCAACACAACTTTCTAACACACACACAACATGGATTTTGTCCCAAACACAGCACTACAACTGCACTAATATCTTTCATTAATACTGTATCACTGACCCGTGACAATAATAAGCTAGTCTCATGAATGTTCCTCGACCTGTCCAAAGCCTTTGACACTGTCTCCCACCCCCTCCTCCTAGACACACTTTCTCACCTAAGATTCTCTCCTCCTACCATATCCTGGTTTTCCAGCTATCTCTCTAACCTCCAGCAAGCTGTTAAATGGCACTCTGCTCTTTCTCCCCGCTAAGCGTCCCAATGGGTGTCCCCCAAGGATCCATACTTGGGCCACTGCTCTTCAATATTTTCACCAACCTACTTTACACTTCTTGTCCCAACTCCACACTTGTACAATATGCTGATGATTCTACACTCATCACCATTGCTGACAATCCATGTGACCTCCACTCTACTACCCAAGCATCATTCAACACCACAGAGACATGGTTTTATGACAACAAATTAATTCTCAACCCTAAGAAAACTAAGCTCTTACTCTTCCTCCCAAAAAACTGCATCAATCTCAAAACAACATTTTCCATCTTATCTAGCAATAATACTATCATTTCCTCTGACCCTAGCACTAAACTGCTAGGAGTCATAATAGATGATTAGCTTAAATTTGATCTCCAAATCACCATCTCTATCACCACCACCAGAAACTCGGACTCCTTTACCAAAACAAAAGACATTTAACCAACTCAGCCAGAATAACTCTCTCCCATGCATTTCTTCTTCCCACCCTCCTTTATAGCTCTCAGTTATACACAAATCTTAACACCACACTCATAACCAGACTTGAAACTACGTATAATAAAGTTGCCAGATTTGCTGCAAACCAAACCTACAAGTCACACCATTGCCTATCTCTTAAACAGTTGCAGTGGCTTGAATTCCCTCATTTGCTGCTACTACAGCAACTGTTAATTATCCACTCCATCCTCTATCTACAATCTTTCTGCTCTAGCCTTCAATCAATTATAACGAAATATTTCCCAACCAGGACATTACGCAGCTCAGACCAAGACTTCCTACAGATCTATAAACACAAAACCAGGGTGTTTACTCTATAACTATAACCCTGCTATAACTTGGAATCAACTACCCCTAGAAATTAGGTCCCTTGACCAAACAAAACATTTCAAACTAGCCACTTGGGAATACCTAATAAATAAATGGTCCTGCCATTGTAGTCATCCTCCCTGAATCTACCTAACCCTAGCTTGTCTCTCATCCCTCCTTTCTTTTCCACTGTCTGTTATAATATTCATCTACCTCTCTGTCTCGATGCTTAACCTCCTACATTACCTTACTACTCCATCTGTACCTATACTGTATATAACTACTTAGAAATAATGAAGACTGTTTTCCCTACATTGACATTGTACCTGAGTTTTTTTGTAAGAATTCTGACATTGTATTCTACTGCTTTTCTATATGATTGTAAATGCTTTTTGCAGTTTGATCTCTAACATTTGTACCCAACTGTTTTCTGTAAAATTTTATTGTAAAATGTTATTTCTCTAACTAATTGTTTTAGCTGCCAATGCAGTTTTCTTGCTGACTGTATGTAAAATGTTAATACTGATTGCAGAGCTTTTCTCCTCGGGTCTCCACTGAAAACGAGCTAATGCTCAGCTGGACTAACCCAGTTAACAAATGTAAAATAAATAAATAAAATAAAATAAATAATATGGTGATCAAGGGAAGGCAGTATGGGGGGGAGGCAGTGACTAGAAATCATAGTTGAAATTGATGTTACTGTGAGGATGGACCACGGTGGCAAAGGGAGTGGCAGGAAGGGAGGCCTGTAGATGGTGACGGGGGAGGAAAGGAGAGTTGTTAATGTTGCAACCTGGAATGTGAGAGGGACAAATGAATGAATCAAGAGGTAGAAGGTAACTTTAAAGCTGATTAGGGAGAGGAAAGATACAGATATGTTACAGAAGCATAACGTGTAGGCAATGGTGGTGGTGAACCTGCAGAGTAGGGGATGTCATTGGATGGGAATGACGTGTGGATGGGAAGAGGAAAGCAATGGTGCTTATCAGGGAAAAGCTCTAGTGGGAAAGAAAAGCATGTGTGAGGGGTCTGAGGAGATATGCGTGGTGGGAAGTGTGTTTGAGGGAGCAAGGATGTTATCTTGGGATGATACTATGGACCAAATGAGGATAGGCAGGATATCTAGAGAGAATGTTTGGCAGAGTTAAAAATATTAGGACAGAAGGGTGACAGGGTGCTGCTAGGAAGATGCTTCATCTTGGTGCTAGACCTAGAATTGGACAGGGTACATGGATTGGTAGAGTTTCATAAGAAGAGTTAAAGAGTTTTGAGGATGGGAATGAAGGTTGCAGGGTTGGTGAGTATTTGATTGAAAACTTAGGGGAAGAGGACACAATAAGCATTCTCTGGGGATGAGAGTACAAGTCTAATTTGCTGTACTAACACTGATAGATATCCATATGGCCAGAGTGGTCATACCTGTAACAAGGTCATTTGCTGACCTGGGAAATGTCCTGCAATGCAAGTTTCAAGTAAAATAAGGTCTTCAGGATAAGCAAAGAGCTACTATAGACATATACAATTACTCTTTCCTATCCATCCATCCATCTATCCTCAACCTCTTTCCCTATTTTGTACATGGGGTCAGGGTGTCACTTCAACAGTGAGAATCATCTTGAGCCAAGATTTACATAATTGGGTGGCTAGACCTGCTGCAGTAGTTCATCCATACCACTCACTCACTCACTCACTCACTCACTCACTCACTCACTCACTCACTCACTCCTGGGGCTAATTTAGAGTGTTCAATCCACTTGCTGCATGTCTTTGAAAAGTGCACTTCCTGTTATTTTTGAATCATCCTTGGCCAGTCAGATAATCTCTTAAGGTTCCTACCTTTTAGCACTGGTTTTAAAGGGACCACTACATTAAGTCCTGGATTTTTATTTACCTGTAGGTCAGCTATCCAATAAGTTTTCCTTATTTTGCTAAGGTGACATAGAATTATTTCTTTGAAAGACCTATTAGTCTTTCCTACATAAAATGCTTGACAGCTATTACAAATGGAGACATATATAGTGTTTCTGGTATTACAGTCCATGCAATCTTTAGGATAGTATGTGTAACCAGTAACTGGATGCTTAAAGTATTTGTCACGACCAATATACAAGCATGCCTTGTATTTCTTGCAAGGAAAAGTGCCTACTCTAAGATCTGCTCTCATAGTGCAAAATCCATCTTTGTAACACAATAATCTCTTAAAATTGGGATTTGCCCATAGCTACCCCACATTTTTGCCCAAAATAGTTACCTCCATAAATAAAAATGTTGTTTTCCAGTATTGTGGTACGCAACAGACTTATTAAATTTATCTCTTCACCATCACAGACATTATGTCTCCGTAAAATCACACAGACTGCTCCTATCCCAAAATAATTTGGGATTACTGTGAACACTGTCTTCACATCCAATGTTATCATAATAACATCTTCAGATCTGTTAAGATTCTCCACGTGTTCGTATAGATCCATACTTAGCTCTATACTATATAGCTTTAGAAAGAGTTAATGATGACCCAAGGGGTGGTGATCTATTTAATAAAATAGAAATAATGGAAACTTATTGAATAGTGGGCCTACAGGCAGATAAAAATCCAGGAATTAATGTAGTGGTCCCTTTAAAATCGGTGCTAAAAAGTAGGAACCTTAAGAGATGATCTGATTGGCCAAGGATGATTCAAAAACAACAGGAAGTACACTTGATAATTACAAGAATCTGAAGAAGGTTTATGCTAAAGAGCTTATCCATTCTCTCTGTTTTTTGGTTTTAACCATATTGGATAAAGGAACTTGCTAGAGCAAGTTATAGCAAAATATAGGGGAGGGTGATTGAGTGAAGATATTGGACTGCAGTGGCATTAATATTGCATGTAAGAAGAGATTAGCAGTGTATTTTGGGTCAGGAGTAGAGGAAGGGAAGATAGAATTAGAAAGGTTGAAAGGAGATGTGGGCAGAAATAGTGTAAGATGGGGAAAGTAGAAAGCAGAGAGCAGAGAGCGGAGAGCAGAGAATGAGGGTGGGACAGCTGAAGGATCACTTATAACAGCTGAAGGTATCTCAGAGGTAAACTAGGTAAGAGGGGACGTGGTGTTGGGTGAAATGGGAGGTAGAAACTAAATTGCTGTTGTGGAAATCAAGGAAGCTATATGGGGGTGAGGGGATAAAGGATGGGCATGGGAGGAGAGCTATTACAAAGAAAGAACTTGGGAAGTATTTTAGGATTTCTATTGCATTTCATATAAGGGGTTTAACATGGAGAGATGCTATTTCAAAGATGAGGAACAGACAGTTTTGACCAAGTGAGCGAGGGATAACTTGCATAGATGAATGTCTTGGAGAGAGATGACTGCTGCACTGAAGGGTTGAGAGACCGGGAGCTGTACGACTTTTCTGTACACTTTTATAAACCACTTTGAGTGAAGATAAGAGATGCATTAATGGAGGTGTCTACTGACATTTTGCACAGGAAGTATATTGTGGGCACTATAAAAGCTGTAGTGGTTGTTGCTAAAGGGGAATGGAGATCCAGAAGATGCAACAAAGTTTGGACCAGTTAGATTGTATAATGTGAATGAAGTTTCTTCCAAGGGTGTAGACAGCCACTTTGGAGGAGAATCTCTTGGAAATTAGTGGATGTGCAAATACATTTAGGAAAGGAAGTTCCTTGTCAGACCATTGGAGAACGTTGTTAAATTTTGTAGCATGAGATGAGAAAGAGGCACAAATAAAAGCTGGTATAATACTGATGTATACAAAAAAGCTTTTGATACAGGTCTACTGTGGAATCTTATTAAGGTTATGTCAGCAAGTAGACAGGTAAGGAAGGGTTTTCCAGCAAGTGCTGGACATGCAGAAAAACATATAGTTGATCATAATGGTGGATTCACTGTAGTCTGAACAAGTTAAATTGGGTGGAAGGACAAAGTAAGTACGCCCATTGTCACCAAGGCTGTCACACCCACTGTCTCCAAGGCTGTCACACCCACTGTCTCCAAAGCTGTTTTTAATAGTGTCAGAAAAGCTGAAATAAATAATCTAAGATTTTATTTTGGGGGGTGAGGGAGGCATAGCGTGACAAAAGCAGCATGAATATGTCTGTGGATTATTGCATGTCACCATTGTGGTATCTAAGTGGGATGCTAAGTGAGATAATAAAGATCTTTAGGAGGTTTGCAGTGGATTCAGGGTTGGAGTCAGTACATTCAAAAAAACAAAAGATTATTATGAAAAGTATATACAGAATGGCAGGAGAGGTCAATTTATTAAGTTAGGGGAGTAAGAGTAAGAAGTTGGGTGGTTGCCCCATTTTAGGCAGTATACTGCACTGGCTAGCATAGAACAGAGATTATGGGTAATCACCGACAATATGATAAGGTGAATAGAACAGAAAAAAAGGAGGGAGCAAAGCAGTGCGGTAGTGATGCAGAAAGTGACCAGGGATACAGCCAAGAAGGCCAATGACAGACTGGGGAGAAGGCTGAATCAGGGTGAGTATCAGGCACAAATTGTAAGAGATGTGCTTGATGGGAGTATGCTAAAAGATTTTCATGATGGGATAGGAGAATGGAGCAGGGCAGGCCTGAAGTATATGGAGGACTTAAAGCAGGAGGTAGAAGATGCTGGCTGTTTGGACTTCAAGGTTTTGGAAGAGAAGCATGGATTAAAAAGAAGCGACGGGACTGATTCATTTGTAGGTCGAGTGGGAGGTATTGGGATTTAGGGAATAAGTGAGCAGAATACATCTTAACCAAGTTAGGAGTTGATGGGATTATAAAGCATGCAAAGAAGAGTGCAATTAAGGAGATGCAGTGGTGCAGTGATTAATGCTGTTACCTCACAGCAAAAGGTTCTCTGGTTCAATTCTCAGCTGGGGGGCCTTCTATGCAGAGTCTGCATGTCCTCCCTGCATTCGTGTGAGTTTCCTCTGGGTGCTCCAGTTTCCTCCCACATTTCAAAGACATGCTTTTGGAATGTCTCTTCTCCTCAGACCTCCGCTGAAAATAGGCTCTGTCCTAGTCAAACTTTCCTGGTCAACAAATGTTAAATAAAATGAAATAAATATATTTAGGAAAGAAGGAGGCCAGACTAGAAATTGGAAAATTGGTAGAAAAACTGATAAGGTGAGAGTAAGTGACATCAACAGGGATGACATATGAGAAGAAGCAGAGCAGGTGGTGAGGAATCAATTTATTACCTGCAGATGAGGTTATAATACCACTGAAATAAAAATCCCAGGAGAATTAAAATGGAGGGTTTGTAAGAGAGGAGTAATTTTGGAAGTGCAGTAAGGAGTAGGTTGAAAATTTGCATATGCTATGGGAGCATGGTAAAG
>NC_056728.1:1120384764-1120522264 GCF_019279795.1 Protopterus annectens
CCATTTGCACTGAAATGATAATTTTTAAAAGCTGATCTCTTTCTGTCTTGCTTTTGTAACATCTACAGAGGCACACATTTTTTGAACTATAATAAATGATACATGGGTGCTGATCTTTGTCACTGACTATATTGATATCTGTGACGTATCCCACATGGTTGATGTTGACTTCATAGGTGTAGCTGGTCGTGCATTGCTAATGAAATGGTGGTGCAGTGGTTATGTGATTGGTTCTCAGTTGTCGACATTTCCACCAACCTAAGTTCTAATCCAATCTCTACATGTATGACATATCTCAAGATGTGGAATGAATTAATGGCATTGCACTTGTAGGCTTATGATGTCATGACATATACTCAGCAATTGATGCATATTATGTATGCTGCTTATGCTTACCTATATGTGATGGTAATAAACATAACATTTATTGATTGTTTTACAATGCATTGCACTGTATATGGGGGCATTGCATCAACATATGCTTTAAGGGTTGGTCTGTCACTAAGTGCAACTCCTGCATGCTATTTGGTATGTGCATGTCACCCTTTTTTCAGATGCCAAACCATAATCAACTCAACTTTTCCCCAAGAGAAAATGAGATTGTTATTGAGGCACTGCAGCAGTGTAGCCAAAAGGTGCTTTGACAGGTGAGCAATACTGTCTGGAGACAACAAGTGTGGAGGGACATAAACAACATGATTAATGCTGTGGGTGGATACAAGAGCTCCAAGGATGACTGCCATTGCTGTTACTCTGGCATGATCCTCCATGCAGCCAATAGACTCCACTGCTATTAGAGGGAGATGAATACCACGGGAGTTGGGCTACCATTGGCCCCCAGATGAGATGATGGTCTTCCTGGCCTCCCACCATAACACCTGCCAAGACTGTCATATATCCAGGGGAAGAATTGAGGCAGGTGTTTCAGGATGTACAGGTATGTCTACCATTCACAAGTACAACAGCATAATCAAATTGTCATTTAAGAATAACCATTTATGCATCTTACCTTTTTTATGAATGTCACAGTGGTAGAACTACATCTTGTACACAGGAACATTCCAGATGTAGAAAACATAAGTCTAATAGCATGTTATATTACCTAAACAATGCATAGATAACGATGGCTACTGTTGTGTTTTTCACTTACACAGGTCCCTCAATATCAGGAAACCAATAACAAACATCAGGCCATAACTCAAAAGTGTACCTCATTATGAGGATCAGTCCTCATCTGGGGTCTTAAAAAAAGTTCATGTTCCACATTGGAAGGCTCTGTCACATATTCAGTGTTAGCATTTTTAACTGATATGCATGATAAATAGAACTGAATCATATTATTTCATTAAAAGAACTATTGTATAAGTAAAAATATCACATTTTAGTAATCCTGTGAGCTTCCTAGTTGAAATTACTAAGCTGTCATTATGTGTTCCACATTTTGCCCATTTCTTCCACAGTATAAGAGGTAGTGTTCCTCATTTTGAAGATTGAAATCTGAGAGCAATGCATCAGGTATGTGTCTCCGTACTCAGAGTGATCACAAGCCTTTTCCTGCCTCTGCCTGCTGCTGTGACTGAGGCATATACTTACCTGTTGTTTCTGTACCATTTTAGCCTACACTTTCCACATTACAAAGGATGATTCCTTCTCCAGCTAGGGAGGACAGACCTAGTAATACAATCTATGTGTTTGCTATAGTGTAATATTGTTATGTAAAACCTTTATGACTAATGTGGTATTGTTCACCTGCATAGGACATTTGCAGGCTGCAAAATGCCATCAGCCATTTTGTATGTGCATACCTTATTTGCTGTGTACTGTATATTCTTTTCAGTGCTACATGATGCTGTGTATGGGCTTACTACTAACTTGTTGTGTAAATGGCTATTTTTATATGACAGTGGCATTTCAACTTTCACCACCAGCAGTGCAGTCTGTGGAAACATGATAGGTTTGTTGTCATGTACATTTGTTTTAACATTGCCCTTCATATTGGTTTGATATGTGACTTAATATGGTTTATCTCTGCTCTATAGGGCCTCTATACCACCCACAGCCATGCTAACCCTGTAAGTCTATATCATCATAATTATTCAGTATCATTCATTTATCAGTCACATCATGCCTAACTTGATTTTCTGTAACTGTATACAGCATGTCTCATCTGTCTTTATTTGCAGCATGTCCACTTCCTACTTCTTCCAGAAGTTCATTCACTGAGTCTGAGGTGGGCTGTAATGTGCCTCATTCTGATATTATGACAACTGGCACACAGTAAAGTGCACTGGGTTCATTGTCCAGCCCAGAATCAGACAGTCAGGTGTACTATGGTATAGCTCCCAATCAGCGAGATAGTGCGATAGGCCATTCTAGTGATGTAGGGACATCTGATATTGGACATGATGATGACCATGACCCACTGTTACATGTTGAGTTTGGTAGAGATGGTGACTCTTCCTCACAATAGATTGATACTATACATCAGACTACATATAGGAACATAGCTGATGGGCATAAACATGTGTCAAAGGGCATACGTTTTGTTACAGGTGCATGAATGCTCACAGCAATATGGCACTGACTTGCATGCACTCTCCCATGCTATTGACCATGTAGCACACCAGCTACATGTTTTACATGAAGGTCAGGAGCACAGACATGAAGAGGTTATGGTAGTATTGGGGTTCCTATTAGAATGACAAAAACGCATTTTGTCCAATGCGTTTTCGTCGACACATGTAGGGCGAACAAATCGCTTGACCGCTTCATTGCTTTGCCTGTTCTGAAGTGTAGTGTGGTCCCTTGTCCGGTATAGCTCCTGAGCGTGATTGTGCAACAGTTACTGACCTTATGTTTAGGGTGCGGGTTAAGGTAAGTGCATATGTATGAAAGTGTTTACTGTTTTTTATTTTGCGTTAGATGTACGGTTGAGTTACGTGTGTATGTGTTTTCAGCTGTTTACTTTTGTTTTGGGGGAGTGGGATTAGGGTTAAGGTAAGTGTGTATGTGTTTGGAACTGTTTATGTAAATGTGCGAGAGTTACTGACCTTAGGGTTAGGGTGCGGGTTAAGGTAAGTGCATATATTTTAAAATGTTTACTGTTTTTTTTTTTCATTAGATGTATGGTTGGGTTACGTGCATATGTGTATTTAGTTGTTTACTGGTTTTTGGGGGGTATAATTAGGGTTAGGGTATGTGTGTATGTGTTTGGAAGTGTTTAGTGTTTTTTTTTTTTTGGGGGGGGGGTTGGAACAGCGATTTCTTTCCCTAGGAAAGAAATCGCTGTTCTGTGGTTTTGACATTTTCAGCTTTTGCTGAATATGTGTCGATGAAACACCATTCACTGTTTTCAGCATTTGGTGTTTTAATATGAACCCCAGTATTGGCTGCACAGCATGAAAGCGTGGTGTCTGTCGCATGCTCTGTTAAAAGTTTTGTTATGGCAATCCTAAAGCAATGCTGTAGTATACACTGAGTGCTACGTGCCCTAACCCTCATGAGCAGATTACCTCCAGTGGGGAGAGGCAGACCTCTTCTCAGTAGACCCAAGCATGACCCTTGGACATTATTGTCTGTGCTGCAGGCTACATGCACATCTGCAGTTTGTTGACCTATTCAGAACCCAGCAGTCCCATCCAGACAGATGCATCACAGTACTGCAGCTACCCACACCGTGTCCCCGCCCATTAATGTCACCACAACCAGCATCCTGCTGCAGCAATTTAGGCCCGGGGTTTCAGGAGGTGGTGGGAGCAGCCAAAACCACAGTGTGAGCCATCAGCATGAGTGCACTAGACTGTTAGAGTAACACTGGCAGGTGCTCCAATGTGTGTCTTGTGTATGTGGCAATGATGACCAGTATAACGACTACTGCATACTACTTTTGTAGGTTTTTCCCAAATGGCTGATGCCACAGGCTTTTTTTTGTTCATTTATCTGACTTAAGTGACTTCCTTCATGTTGGGCTATGTTCTACATAGTTGTCATTGATATATGTTAGTTAAAATATTGACAACTGCATTGCTGTATGTGACAATCACCCTGATTCCAGTTTGTGCATCTTTTGATAGTTGGCATATAGTGAGCATTTTTCAAGATCATCAGCATTTTACATTATTCTTCCTGCATTGCTTGAAACATTACACATCTCACTGTTAACTGCATGTACACGTATACCTCATTATGCATTCTGGTTAGACTTGTGGCATTTCATTCTGTTATTGTACATGCTACCCCCTCAGCACAACATGAAATTGTGTCTACATATTTCCCTTTATCTTCTTGCTGACTTCTTCTTCCCATATGTGCCTTTCCATAACTACATTCTTACACACACACACACACACACACACACACACACACACACACAAACACACACATCTATATATATATATATATATATATATATATATATATATATATATATATATATTGCTATATCTCAAACAATAATGCATGTTCCATGGCTGATGTGTACTGCCTGTCATCGATGCCCTGCAGAACTGAACATATGTTTTCATCTGACCGACTAATGTTGTCGCACACACAAATACTACTTGCTTGTGACACATCAGGTATGTTGCATTTTGGATTCATTGACATGTTGTAAGTACTGCTGCCGTATGCTGCATAGTGTGTTGTACAATGCTGTTACACATCCCTGGGATTTGTGTGATGCATCTCAGTGCTTTTGTACTTCCCCTGCATTTAGGTTCTGTTGGTTATGATATATTCCCAAAGAATGCACAATCCTACATTTACTGTGGTAATGGCAATTGTACTGCTACCTTCACATGCTAATTTTTTGTATGATGATATTCTATCTGGACAGCAACACCTTCTATTGTGTGCACCTCATGCATACCACACATATACCAGTATGGTTGTCTTTGGTGATTACCTTTCATAAAGTGGTCCTGGGATGAATGCTCCTCTGCACACATCCATATGTGTTCCCTGTTATGTCACATATATGTCTATAAGGTTTCCAGATGAATTTTGTGGTTATGGTATGTATAATGTTCAATCTGGACATCTGACAAGCTGTTTCCATTAGTTTTGTGTTGCTGTAGTGGGGCAGCATCATGTCAGCATCACTGTTTTGTCTGTGTACTTCTGTACACATGGCTTGTCATGACTTATAGGTGTTAGTCAGACACTGCCATGTTGCCTGTGCTAGAACATACAGCCACAGTTTCCATTATCAACCTCTATTTCTTCTTACCCTTGTGTCCTCCTGACCTTCCCATTATAGCCCTGATAGCTCCATATCTGACATCTGGGGTTCTTGGATTAGGTCACCCATGCCTGTAGCTGGCAGGCCACCATGTTTTGATGTTAGCATGTTGTGCAGAATGGCACACATGGTGACCATCTCCAATGCCTTTGCTGGTAGGTATTGGAGTGCACCCATGGATGTGCCAAGACATCTGAATTTTGCTTTCAGCATGCCAAACACATGGTCAGTGGTGTTACATGTTGCAGTGTGCACTCTGTTATATGTGTCCTTATCAGGTGTTGGTGGAGCTCTGTATGACATCATAAACCAAGGACCCATTGGATATCACAGTCATCTGTTTGAAGGATGATGAAAACACATATTTGGTCCACACAAATACTGTTGACATGTATGGATAATGTTTACAATATAGCAGTGGTCCTGTACTTACCGAGTAGCAACCCCACTGGAATTTCACCATGTTGGAAAGTGTCTATCAGATCACTTTCCTTCCAAACCGGTGCATCATGCACTCTACTAGAGTGCGTCTCCATTATATTGGTAATGAGGCTATTTGCAGAGCATACAATCTGATAATGGGGTTTTGACTGAGATATGGATGCAATCAATTACACGCAGGCCATGGGAAAGTTGGAAATGGCATGGAAGAACTGTATGGCAGTTCTGCACTCTATGGCTGTTGCTGGGAAGTGGCTGTATTAATCAACTTTCCGGCACATTACTGCAAGGAACTGCCTTAGAATGCAACTGACAGCTGTTTGGAAAACTCCTACAGCATCACCAATATACTACTGAAATGTCCCGGAGGCCAATGTACCCAGACTCAGACACACTTTTGTTTCAATTAGTACTGGGTTACTCCACAGGCTGTGTGCATACATGTGTGGTGCACACATCCTGCACATAGCCTGCACCATTTCTCTATCTAATCTGTATCTATTTGATGATTTCCAGTTCAGAGAGCTGGCTTAACTGTAGCTTAGCTCAGTGTCTTACTGTCTGCCTTCTTGGATGCATTGGCAGGTCATTGTTTATTATGGCTTTTAGTGCCCCAGCTTGCTCCAAAGCATTAAATACAGCTTGTATTATTTTCTGATTTATATTTTGAGGATTGCTTAGAAAATCATAGGAAATTCTAATGTAAAGTATAAGCACAAATGCCCCACACCAAGTGCCTTCATAAGTTGTTGGCATGCTAGTCTGTTGCATTTTATTGTGCACAAGTACAGTATTTTGGAATCTGCTGGGTATACACAGAGTCCGCAATTGCCCTACTCTGAATAAATCACTAATTGCCTATCTATTGCCATGTCCACCACTGATGTCTTCCTTTGGCACGCTACACTGTCTGCCTTCATGTTGTGTGGGCCCCATGTTTATTGATAGTAAACCTGGTTTACTATTAAAATGTCAACCTGAAAAATAAATTCCATTCAAAACACCAGAACAAAAAAATGAAAGTAAAAATCTATAATACAGCACAATGTCGAATCAGCTGAATGAATTCAGCAGATTCGACATTGTCGCCAAACAGATCACGTGAGGTCCATATAGGAGCTCAGGTAAATGAAACTTCTATACGTCACGTCACATTTTTGCAGGGGGGGGGGCAAGGCCCCCCTGCACCCCCCCCACACACCCTGCTAATTATATATTCCAACACTGAGATTGCACTGCACTGAGGAAAGAGATGAATTCCCCAAGCCTCACTGCACCGCGATCTCTGTATAGTACTTCGAGTTCATATCAGCAAATGCACAGTGCATTTGTGATATGAACTTTCAAATATGGAGATGTTCAGCAAGATGGAAATTCGAATATCCATGATTCGAATTTTCTATCTGCACAGCATCTCCATTCGCAACTTTGATAGTAAACCAGTAAATCTACTTGTTTAACTATAATAAAAATCATGTCTACACTTTTGAACACAGAACTAATATAATCTTCTGACCCATCATTAACTATAGTTAAAGCTCATAGATGAAACATCTCTAATATACCCTCCTTCAAGTAATAATAATAATAATAATAATAATAATAATAATAATAATAATAATAATAGTATTAATAATAATAAACACATTCTGGATTAAATAAAAGGAAATATCATTGAACCACTGAAGTGAAAGATAATCGCTTTCATCTGTTAAACTATTATTAAAGAGTTATAGACTTCTTCAAATCAATATCCATGCCACAGTAATAGTTTCTTCACTGTATTTCTTAATTGAACAAAGGTAAACTGAAATTACAATCCAGCCTTGGGCTGAGCAGTGTTGGCTAGACTGTAACTTGAGTTTACCACTCTACATACAGCTCTTGAAAATATTTTAGTAAATGAAAGAGCTTATGTTTCACTTTAGTGGCTCAATAAAGTTTCTTTTCAGCTCATTTGAACTGTATTTTTATTTATTTTTATTCATTCTGTAGTAGACTTACAGTACAGAGTTATGAGCTAGCTAGTGCTTTTCTGTTTTTTTTTCTCTTTCAAATAATTAGGCATCACACTACACCCTACATTGTTCTTTCACGTTAGGTCATAATTGTTATTAAAAAGCATGCTTTATTTATTTATTTACTTTCAGCCCTGGTTTTTGGATATGTGAGGACTTTACCATCCCCATAAAATTCCTGGTGACTGCCAGTTTGATGAGTTGGTTTTGATTGCTTGGCTGCTGCTGAAAAGTGATTCAGTAAGATAACCATCTCCATCGAAATTCCTTGTGCCTGGTGAGACTTATAACATGGTAGGGTTTGCATTATTATGCTATGGGAGACGCTAGCTAGGATTCATATTAGATGTACTGTGTGCCAGAGAATGCTTACACCATATAGTGGTCATGCACCACAGTGTTAACTACAAAAGACTGTCTAAATGTTGACAAGCAATGCATCTAAGTAACTAGCAGTGTTCTGGTATGGAAATGGGTGCAAAGCGTAAAAGTTTCAAGCCAATCACAGTGGAGCAGAGCAAGAAGTAAGTTGCAGACCAGTTCAGAGGCTCCACTCCAGCTAGTAAGAACCTAGCAAGACTGGCTGGCAGTAGGTGACATGAGTGAGTGCATGGTGAAGCAAGTTGTCAGCAAGAACTGCATAGCAAAGATGTACAGCACATTGCAAACCCTTGCCATTTAGTATTTAGTTACTTGGACACTTAATGATTCCATGAAATGGGAGGACAGTGGAGTAAAGGACGGTAGGAAATGCAGGAACATAGCAAGTAATGCTACACATTGAAGGGAAACATGAAGGAAAGTAGCTGGGAGGTAGGTTAGAACATTTTTTTCTGGTTATAAATACCCTGTTTAAAATATATGGAAAGAGAAAGGATTGTGGAAAGGGTGATAAGGAAACAAAGGGAGGAAAGGAGGGGACCAGAAGGCAGTGGTGGCACATAGACAAAAAAACAGTGCAGATTAACAAGGGAGAATGTGGATACACTATAATGGAGAGATATGGATTTGAAAGAGGGGGGGCAAATGGTAATGGGGAGGAGTGAACAATGCACAAAAAGTGTGTTGTGACTCAATAGGATATGTGGGCACTTGCCATCCAGACCAGGGGGATGTCAATATGACCCATCAAAAGGCTGAGATGGATCAGCATGGTCTGACTGCAGTGTAACACTGCTCGATCTCATCTGCCATACACTCCAGGGGACACATAGCTGTGGCTGCTCAGAAGGCTACTATACTGCCAACCTCGTCCCTCACTTCCTGCTCCACTGGTGGCTGGGCAACATCAGGTAATTGAGCTGGTCTACTTTCTTATAAGAGGTAAGAACCCTCCCCCCACCAGTGAGGCACTCCCAGCCTTCTCACCAATCACAGCCATGACTGCAGATAGGGAAACGGTTAGTAATGACTAACACATCTGAAGTTCATTTGCATCATCATGACTTACAGCAGGGAGACACAATGGAAAAAGTGGCATAAATAAATGTTACAGTTAGCATAGTACAGGTCAGTAGATAAAACACAAAGTAACCCTATTGTGCTGAAAGTCACAGCTACCACCCACCTATACTAACAGAACCATAATCCATACCACCAAAAGCCACATTTATAAAACCTCATGTAATTTATCTAACTTCAACCAACAGCAATTTAACTTGATACTAAAATCTATGAACTGGTCCTCTCTAAAATCCCTACCACTAGATGACACTGTTAGCCACTTCAACAAAATATTCCTAGATACCCTTAACAACCTAGCCCCCCCTCCGCACTAAAAGAATAAAAACAAATCATGCTCTCTGGCTAACTAAGGACACCAAAAATCTACTAGTAACAAGAGACAAAGCCTGGCAAAATGGCAACAAACTAAAGCTGAACCAAATTACCAAAAGTACAAACAACTATGCAACCAAGCAAATGGTCAACAATGACAAAAAACAATATTTCTCCCACCAGATAACTTCCAACGAAAATAACCCCCAAAAATGTTGGCATACCATCACTCAACTCCTTAACCTCGGAACCAGAGTAAACCCGCCTCCTGCCACCGATGAAACCCCATCCCAAATAGCCAAAGCTTTCAACACACACTTCATTGACAGCATACTCAGTCTACTCAGTCTACTCAGTCCCTCCAACCAGCCTTTAAACTTTCACCAAAATCAAAATCCCAGCCCTCCCCAAACTATTACAGGACCTCCCACCACATCTTTCTGTCTCCTTCAGGATACTTCCATAACTCACCAACATCCTCCTCGCCTTACTCTCCAACCTGTACCCACCCATGACATACTTAGGTTACTCCTCAAACTAAAACCTTGTTCCCCCTCTGCTGATGATCTACCCCAGAGTACTTAAAGCTTGCTGCCCATGCCATAGCTTATCCAGTCAGTATTATCATCAACCGGTACATCACAGAATCCTAAATCCCCACCCTCTGGAAAAAAAACATTATAACCCCCCTACACAAAGGCGGTAAATCTTATGATGTTTCAAACTATCACTCATCGCTATACTATCTCCCCTATCCAAACTATTAGAAAAATGCATACACAAACAGCTACTTAATCATACCCTATGACACAAATTATTTACCCCCACCCAACATGGCTTTAGACCATCACGTAGTACAACTACTGCATTAGTCTCCTTCACTGATACAGTCAACAAAGCCAGGGATGCCGGACTACTAACATCCTTAATATCTCTTGATCTATTCAAGGCCTTCAATACTGTTTCCCACCAAAAACTACTACAAAAACTCTCCAGCATTGTTTTCTCCCCTACTTCTCAACTATGGTTCAACAATTAACTAACAGACAGGCAACAATGCATAAAATGGCAGGGGACCCTTGCAAACTATCTACCAAATAACACTGGAGTTTCACAGGGGTCCATTCTTGGACCACTACTCTTTAACATCTTCAACAACCTTCACACCTCCTCTAACTAAAGCACCCTAATATAATACACCAATGATTACAGCATCATCTCCTCCTCCAACAACATAAAACACTTTCAACATCTAACCCAAACTGCCTTTACATCCATAGAAATCTGGCTAAATAAGGCACAGCTCCTGCTGAACCCTAATAAAACAAAACTTCTTCTTTTCACTCGCAATAATCTCTCAGTCGATTTTAAGATCACTTCTCTAAACAATACCCAACTAGTAAGTTGTTACCCAAGCCAAACTGCTAGGAGTAACCATAGACAATAAGCTCTCCTTCAATCTACGTATTCACAATGCAATAAAAAAACCACTGCAAACTAGGAATGCTATACCGGCACAAAACCTTCATGAACTCAACCACCAAAACCACCATGGCCACTACTTATCTGCTGCCCTCTCTTCTCTGTGGTGCTCCTATACTGACAAACATTCAGATTACATTAAAAAATAAACTAGAATCCTGCTACAATAAAATCTCAAAATTTGCTATAAATGCACCCCACAGCAAACACCACTGCACTGCCCTCAGTACCCTCAACATGCTCAAACTCCCATTCTTTCTACATCACCTATAACTAAATATAGCACACAAAGTTATATATCAACTGGATAACTGCCCAGCACTCAACTCTCTCCTTCTAACCTGTATACCCACCAGAAATCTCCGATCTGGAAACAAGCGACTAGTAACCCTTCACAGACCTAACAAAAAAAACTGGTCAGTGCCTATACTCCTACACTGTAGCAAAACTCTGGAACGCCCTACCAAGCAGCATTAGGACAATAACAGACCGCAAGAATTTCAAACTCAATCTAAAAAAAAAACCCTGCAGAATACAAACACCTCCCCCTGTTCCAAATCTGCCTGGCAACTCCTTTTCTAACCCACCTAACTCCCCCCAACTCTCCCACAGCTTTTCTACAAATTAACTGCTTGTCCTACTAATTGTATTTCAGCTAAACCTTTACTTTCTGTTAAGCTTATTATTCCATAAACCTACCTGCAGACTACTTAAAAACTCATGTAGATGCCCTTCTTAGCAGTGCAAACTTCCACTATAATCTGCATTCCTTGGACCTACAAAGATTCTAACTACATAAACCAACTGTATTTAAACTTTATTCTTGTATTTCTTTACAGCGATACTTACTGCTGCAGGAATTGTAAATTGCCTTTATCAACATAATAACTCGTAATATGTAAACTGCAGCTCCATAGAAATTCTAATGATCAGTGTATATTTTTGAAAAATGTTAATCATGCTGTAAAAATGTTTTTACTGTTGTATAATGTTTTCGATTTTGTAAAATGTTTTTAAACTTCGTGGAACTTTTCTCCTCAGGCCTCCGCTAAAAATGGGTTCCTGACCCAGTTGGACTTTCTCGGTCAGCAAATATCAAATAAGCAAATATATATATATATATATATATATATATATATATATATACATCTAACAACTATTGCTCTCGATTCTTTGTAATTTCTCTGTAATGTCCAACTTGATTCCTTACTTAAATCCCTTAGTCCAAGTAAAATAAAAAATTAAACTACTTACAATGCATACAATAAAAATAAATGCTAAATCCCTAGATTAAATACATGAATTTAATATTAGATGAAAACATAACTAGAAAAGGAAAAATAATTAAATAAATAAAACTAACACCAGCCAATCAGAAAATCCATTACCTGCAATGGAGTGAATCCTATAAAAATAAAGTAAATTAGTTTGCTACCTAAATATCTGTAAAACCAAGAAATACTGCTAACAGTAACAAGTTAAATTTATTTATTTATTTGCTTATAGTTTGTTAATTGGGAAAGTCCATTGGGCCAAGATGAGTTATTTTTCAGTGCAGGTCCGGGGAGAAAAACTCCAAAGTACATACATACAAAAATATCAGCAATAATTGGTACAAAGAATTAATACAGTATATTACAAAAAACAAACTCAGCAGTAGTGAATACATGATGTTATACAAATTCATAGAAGCAATAGGTTTAGTTACAGTAGTAGTAATAAGATATTTGGAATGCTGTAAAGTAGTGCAGAACCATAAAGTGAGAGTATGCATTATGTCTTGGGTGGCAGGCAGATGCATGCACAAGCTAGGGTGTCAAAGGGGGAGAATGTAAAGGATGAGAAAAAGTAGGTGAGAGGTAGGTAGAATTTAGAGGGAGAAAGGTTGAAGGATGCGAGAGTGGTAGTGGGAGTAGGAGTAGTAGATGGAAGTTAGGAGGGGTGAGACCAGGAGCATTCCCAGGTAGTAGAGAGATATGAATGGAGCAAAGTCTTAAAAGAGGAAAGATTATGTGTAGTTCGGAAGTGGGAGGAAGTGAGTTCCATTTTCGTGTAAGGGAGAAAGATAAAAGAAGTTGCCCAGGGATACGTGATGGTTTGCAAACTTCAAGGAGGTTTTCATTATTAGATCTAAGGGTTCGATCAGGAAGGTGCATTGTAAGGATGAAGGAAAGGGAGGGGGATTGGGATGGGTTGAAAATGAGTTTATGATCATTGGAGAGTTGAATATAAGAGAGGTTATTAGGGAGTTCCAACCAGTTCAGGGAGTGTAAGAAGTCACAGTGGTGGGAGGAGGACTTTGAGCTGGTAGCAAACTTGGAGATTTTATTGTAAAAGGATGCCAGTTTAGCTTTGAGAGTGGCTTGAAGACTGGCAAGGAGAGGGGCTCCGTACATGAGAGAGGGAAGAAGGTATGTGGAAGAGAGGATGAGCCTGGTTGCAGAAGTGATGCAATGATAATGCCAATAAAGCATTCCAAGTTTCTGGTGAGTTTTGTTGATGTTGGTTTGAAGGCGAATGTCAAATTTTAGTTGTTGGTCAATGAGGACACATAGAAACTTAGTCTGGGAGACTATTTTGATAGGAGTCTTATTTTGGCTTAGTATAGAGAAAGAGTTTGTGTATTGTGGTGTTTGTATAAGGGGTAAAGATCATAAGTTTGATTTTGGCTGCATTAAGAGCTAATTGATTATTTAGCATCCATGTCTCAGTGCTGTTAAAGGCAGCTTGTGTTATTTGCATGAGTTTAGGAAGGGATTCAGCAGAGTAGATAATGGTAGAGTTGCCTGTGTATTGGACAAATTTGGTGTAAGGGATGCAGTGATGGAAGTCATTCATGAAGATATTAAATAGAAAAGGGCTCAGGATAGAACCTTGGGAGACGCCGGTCAGAGTGTCGAGGTAGGAGGAGGCGCACTTATTCCATTTGACGGTCTGTTGTCTACCAGAGAGGTAACTGGAAAACCAATTTAGAGAGGAGGAAGAGAGATTAAGATGAGAGAGCTTAGATAATAGTAGGCTATGGAAAATTGTATCAAAGGCCTTAGATAGTCTTAGGGAAGGGAAGATACAATATTGCTGGAATCACAGGCACGGTTAATATTATCAAGAAAGGATAGTAGGGCTGTGGTGGTACTGTGTCCAGGTCTGAATCCATGCTGTGTTGCAGTTAGCAGGTGGTTATCTAAAAGGTGGGGTAAAAGTTGAAGGTGAATACATTTTTCAAAAATTTTAGAGATGGGGAGAGAATGGCTGTGGGGCAGAAACTGAAGATGTCAGTGTTGTTGTCTCCTTTGTTTAAGGGAACGATAAAGGCTTTTTTCCAGAGGAGGGGTACATAGGATTCTTGGTTGGAATGATCGATTAGTATACAGATGGGAAGAGCTATACCATCTGCAGCCAGCTTAAGGAAGGTAGCAGGAAAGTTGTGGGGAACATTGGAGCATGGTTTTAGTTTTTGGAGGATTTTTTTATAGTGGTGACAGTGATGGGTTTGAGGGAGAAGAGAGAGGAATGAGAAGTATTTGTGGCAGAAGGAGAGGAGTTGTGGGTGAGAGAAGTGGAAGGAGTGACAGAGTCCTGAGTGAAAGATATGATGAACTTGGTTATTGAGTCTATGGAGAAGGAGTTAAATTTGGTGGCTATGATATGATCTGGGGAGCTAGGATCAGGACAGGGATTGTCTTTCCTGCCAGAGCTGAGGAGGGCAGAAATACTATTCCAAAACCTTTTGGGGTTGGATTTGTGATTATTTTGGAGCATAGAGTAGTAGTATTTATGATCAGAAGCAATTTGTTTTTTAACTTTATGATAAAGTTGTTTATATTCAGTAAGAGAGTTGGATGTTTTATATTTTTGGTGGAGTTTCCATGATTTATCACAGTTGTGCATGAGGGTTAATGTTTCTTTAGAGAGGTATGGAACAGTTTTGGATTTAAATCTTTTGTTCTGGGAGGAGTGAGGCTGTTTAGCAGGTTAATTAAAGAATTATTGAAGTAAGTAACAGCATTGTTAAGAGGAGGAGTTTTCAGAGGGTTCCAGTTCATCTGTTTTAAGCAGTCAGAAAAGGATTGTGGGTTGAAGTTTTTGAAGTTGTGAGTTAAGATATAATTATGTTGTAAGTGTAGGGAGGAAGGAGTGTGACGTGTGAAGGCAGGAAGATGATCACTGAGGGAATTGAGCAAAGTGCCACTGTCAGAGATATTGTTGGGATAGGAAATTAATATCCAGTCCAGAATGCTGCCTGAAGAGTTGTCTTTATTTGATCTAGTAGGAGAGTTAACTGAGAGAAGTTATATAAGTTAATATTCTGAGAGGTGGAGGTTGATTGAATAGAAGTCCATGCAATATGAAGGGACTTGTTCATGTGATATCTGAAATATTTATTACTTTATGATTAGGGAATTCATTTTATTATTAATTGCTTTTCCATACATCACAGAACTTATTCTCTACACTTGCATTATAACATAATTCAAGCATTTCATTCCCACATTATATATATAGTTATCTATCTGAATGCTGAGTGAGTGTGTGTGAATGTACATAAATGTGAGGAATGAAAACATGGGTTAATTTTCATTCTGTAGCCAGCTTTATTTATATGGAGATACTTATATTAAGAAATTATGCCAATACTTGCAATTTGTTATTTAGCCAAATATCTATGATAATGATGAACATTGTCAATACATTTCTGTCAGTTTTACTTGTTTTACTCACATGGTTAAATTTTAAATTAATAAAAAAGCTCTGTGCTCCCTATGTTCATTTCAGTTATCCAAAAATTAGTTAGGCTTCATTGATTTTCCAAGAAGTGTAACTCAAGGAATACTAAAAGCATAAAAGAATACAAAATCTTTTTATGCAAGGAGAAAGCCCCACATCATCTAAGTGGTTGCACAACAGTGATACACACACACACATACACACACACGCATACACACACACACACACACACACACATACATATATATATATATATATCGGATTTGTGGCCATATAACAGTGGAGAAAAGTATTAAATTTAAAATTATACACAAGGAAACTAAATTTAGACTTTCATTTTAAAGGGATGAACATGGCACCAGGTGAAAACACAATTTGTAAGAAGTGAAGTGTGTTCAACCCTACCCTACACCCTACTATCCGGATTTTTGAAAAAAATGTATGAAAATTATATAAGAAATATGTTTAGGACGAGAAGGGTGAATAGGGAATGTGTAAGCAATACTAATAGAGATGAAATGGTGTTATTAAAAGAAATATGCAATAACACAGAGATTAGAGTTATTAAACCTGATAAAGGCGGCGGCCTTGTTATCATGAATTTCAATATGTATATTAACAAAATGCTTACATTGTTATATACTGACACTTATTGTGATATTAGTTTGAATGAAAAGAACATTTCTTACAGGAAAGTTGATGTCATGTTGGAAGAGCTAGTGTTGAACCATCAAATAAATGTAGAGGAATATCAATTTATGTTAGCAAAACACCCTAGAATATCAAAAATCTTTGGGGTCCTGAAGATACACAAGGACCTTCTTGAGCCCCCATTAAGGCCGATAGTTGATGCTAGAGCATCAAAAACTTATCCTATAGCTAAGTTTATTGATACTCAACTTAAGAACGTATTAAAAGATTGCCCATGGATATTGAAAAACTCCTGGCATTTTCTAAGTAAAATAACTAATGACATGTATAGTGACCAGCTGATTTTTGTCACCATCGATATTAGGGATTTATTCTCAATAATACCTCATGATACTGGGATTGATTGGTTTTACCAATATCTTTGTCAATATACCTCTCTAGGTCATGACTATATTTTAACCATCGGGACCTTTATGGAATTAATACTTGATACCAATATTATTATATCTGCACAGCAATTATTTAAACAATGTAAAGAGGTGGACCCCCATATTCGCCAACATTGTGTTAGCATTTTGGGAAAGGGAATTTATTTTCAACAGTAACTTTCCAGAATGTTGGACATTTTATGGTCGTTACTTGGACAACATCAGTATTTTATGGAAGAGGGATGTAGACAAATTGGAAACAATTTTGACATTTATTGAAGACAGCACAGATTTTCTAAAATCATTTTTCATGCAATAGGGTTTGAAGCAGTTAATTATCTGATTATAACTATTAGGAAAGATATGGACATCAACCAATTCAAATCTATGATATTTAGGAAACCCACATATTCAAACACTCTCTTACACTATGAGAGCTGTCACCCCCTCCACCAAAAGAAGTCCTTAGTAAAGAAACAAGGGGTGTGGCTAGCTAGAATGGTGTCTGATTCAGATTACTTTTTACAACAAATAGATGTCTTGAAGGATATGTTGGCAAAAAGAGGGTATCCTATACCCTTTGTAGGTACCATATTACAGGAAGTGGCCCAAAAAGGAATAGCGGACATTTTGTTCCCCTTTTGGGGACAGGCTGTAGAATACAAGGGGGAAATAAATGAGAAGAGGGGACTAGTTACAGCAAATCTGCTATATTTAGTTATAACAACCAATTCCGAGATATCAGGGATATAATCAAACACAACTGGAATGTTTTTAGTATAAACCAAGACCACCTTCAATTGGTGGGTGTATCCCCCCCAAGATTGTGTATAAGAAGGATGTTAGTTTAAAAATATGTTAGACACACCAAAAAAGGACAGTAGAAAAATGGGCGGAATGGCAAAATGTGTTTTTTGTCTATGTCAATATATGATTGAGGCTAAGGAGGTGGACATACCTAATTATGGCAAACATATAATACAGAAGAAATGTTCTTGTAGTAGTAAGGTTGCGATATATTTAGCCCTATGTTCCATGTGCCCTAGTTTCTATATAGGGAAGACTGTTAATGCTTTTAGGAGCAGAGTCTACCAACACAACTATGACACTGGTAAAAAGGATATAAAAAATGCCTTAGCTGCACATATATCATCTAATGACGGGCATGGTTTTAAGTTTATTATTATTGATCAGGTTATATTAGGGGAGAAAGGGGTTCCCTTAATGATTACCTGGAACTAAAAGAACTTAGATGGCAAATAAGGGCTAATGCCTCCGAGTACCCTGGATTAAATAGTGCTATCTCTATAAGCTCAATTTTAAGGTTGAAAGCTAAGTATTTTATATAAATATGGTATATTTTACAAAACACTCTTTACCATAAGTTATATGGGTAACAATTGTTTGTACAGTTTTAATTGTTATAAAAGATGTGTATTTATGTATGTTCATAACTTATGTTTTAATATGTAGCTAGGAATTGGTACAAATGTACTTTTTCTTTTAAAGGGACATGATGTAATTAATTGGATAATTAATGTATGTGTATTAGGATGGTTTGGGTTGTAGTGAAATTATTCCGATGAAGTTTCTACTACGAGACAAAAGTGCTTTAGAAAATTTTTTTGTGGATTCCTGGCTCGGTTCCTTTGTATTTCTACAACAGTGGAGAAAAGTGAAAACCTCCACTGCAATGATTCACAAGCTCACACAATATAAATGCATGTAGTATCAGCAAATTGTAATTAAAAGAAATCAAAAGAAAAGTCACTTGATGATTCCACTCTCACTGCAGCATAGGTTTGACAAAAAATCCACCTTTATTTGTATAGTTTGTTTATGTATTTTTTCATAAAATGCTAGCTGTGATCATGATACAGCCTTGTATAGGGTGATGTTTGGACTCTCCATTTTTTAGCATTGTAATACATTTTTGTACTTTATTTTTATTTTTTCATATTTGATGATAAGTTCTGCAGTTGTTTTCCCAAGCTTGTATCTAGTCAAGTAATAAGACCAAGTTTAAATGTTTTAACAAAGCAATGACCAGCTGTTTTTCCAGCAGTAATATAGTTTTACGAATGAAATGTCAAATTAGATTTATGCAAGAGATAGTTTAATCAAATCCCCATTTAATTTTCTTTTTATTCTTTTTATAGATACAAACAAAATATCTTACTGCATTCAGGAAGTCTGAGATGCATCATCTCAGGGAATGCACAGATTTTATCATCTGGATGTTTAAAACTGCAGTCTGAAGCAGCGCATCAAGCTTAATGATGAAAATAATGTTGAAACAAAATTTAAGACTATGTGAGCTACAACCCTGTCCCTCATCTTTAATTGTACAAATAGGAAGTGGTATGTTATACCATGACCTGTTGAAATTTGCATTAGAAGCATGACATAAACAGAAATGGAAATGACATATGACAGTTCAAAACGTTCATCTTGTACACATAAATGGAAAAATAAATCTTTGCTTTATTGCTGGACCATGGGAACATAATAACTGCAAATGGATTTCACTGGACTACAAATTCTAGATATTATAGCTGTATAATAGCATCTCTAATCATCCACAAGAGGTTAAGCTCTGGCAGTTATATCAGAAGATTAAGGCTATGAGCCTCAAATGAGCTTTAGCCTGTACTCTAGGTTTAATTTCCTCAATCTCCATTTGCCTGTATGTGACTCTGAGCGCGTCCTTTAATCAGACAGTGGTCCCTCCACTTAAAATAGAGCACGATCCAGTTGGACAACACTGTTAACAAAATTAACTCATTGATTAATCAATTAAGATAATAAATGGATTTCAACATCACAGTATGTTCATGCAGCCAAGAAACTGTTAGTATATCATGAAAAAATGTTGCTCCAAGTTTCAGATGCACATGCACTGATAATACTCCTTCAGTATACTATATAGATTACTTACTGCCAACACACAGGAAAAGGAGTTAAGATTGTAGAAATCGCAGTGTAGAAATTTAACAAATTACTGATGGAAATGAAAGTGCAGGAACACAGTAGGAGATTCAGACAGCTGGGACTGTATGCACATGAAAAAAATGAGAAGAAAACTATGGTGAATGTATTACTAGGATACAATGGAAATGAGGAATTAAAGAGGAATGCACGAGGGAAGAAGAACATGGATGACAGGTTAAAGTGAATAACCTAAGACAAACATGAAGAAATGCTATTATATAAAGAAAATTAAAAGGAACCACATTGCACTGTTTCAGGCAGGAGCAGCAAAGATATTAGAAGGTCTCCAGACATGCCAGAGGGAGAAAAGAAGGAGGTGAAGGCTTGACAATTGAAGAGGGAAAGGTGTTCATAAGCTTGCTACAATACTCACTCAGGTTACACAGACAGCTGATATTTTTCTATTTTTAATTTCATATGCCACCTTGCATGTTAAGTGTATTTGCTTTTATGTCAGCTGTGATTTACGTCCCACAAAACTGGGTTTATGAAGCAAACTGTCAAGTCTTTATAGTACATCTGTGGGTGATGGGTCTATATTAGTTCTTCGAAGATTCACTTCAGCGAACCTCCGTTCATCGAACAAGAAACATCAAATGTTCCCTTCAGTGAATGTGTTACACAGGGAAAGTAACTATTTGCCCAACATTTCCCAGTAACACACACTGGAGTATTTTAAACCCACACAGGTGGGGGAGCTGCACCCCACACACCCTCCTAACTATATATATCAACTCCAAGATCACACTACGGTGGGGAAAAGGAAAAATTTCCTTATGTTGGCCAACTAGTTCCTTTCCCTATGCAAATCCTTCACTGATGTGAATGTTTGCTGAAGTGAACATTCAGTGTTTTTTGATCGATTAACAGAGGTTTGCTGAAGTGACCCTTCGATGAACTAATATAGACCCGTGGGTGATATATTGTTAGGGAAAAAGCAAAAACAAGTCTGGCACAATCAGTTTTCTATTTACATATGATCACAAGATCATAACAGACATCTTCAAGACTCATCATGCTTTCACACATCAGGCACCTAGAATAATTTTGTTAAATCTTACATATACTGAATTTTGTTTCAATCTGCATATGGGCTCTGAGATAATACAGGAACCCTTACTCATAAAAATGTTGTGTAGAGTCACAGAAAACTAAAATTTACATATATTTAATTTGGTGATAAAGTTTGGACACAAAAAGTGTGAAAGTGAAACGAAGCAGTGAAAAAAAGCTCAGAGACATGTGTACAAAGTCAGAATTCCTAATGATTATGACCTCCTGACATGTTTTAACACATCTGGCAATGAAAGCAACAAAAGAGTGTGTCAACATGGTGTCTGTATTCCATACCAAAAGTAGACAAGTTCTTCATAATTAATGAGTTCTTCATTTCCCCTCTATATTATGCATATTACAAGCTATCATTTTTCACAAAGTATTTGTTTCTTGGCTAGAACATTTTCCCTTACTGAGTGCATGTCTGAGCACATGTTACAGATGCTGTATGTTGTGGTAGCTTCTAGAAGGAACACCTAACTATGTTTCCAATAATAATGTGTATTAAAGGTGTAATGGTTCTAAAATATTTCTTTTAATTTCTATGGCATTGTTAATTTGCATACTAACTTGGGAGTGTTCTGCTGTAGCTAGTGGATGCCCAAGCACATTTAATGGGTGCTGAATACATGTGCAGTTACCTTGGATGCTAAAACTCAGAGAAGTCTCGGGCATACATGTTGCTGGATGATGTAACTAACACAGAACTATATCCTTGTAAACATGGCACTGTTTTATGCATATTCAGTTATTTCTTCTAATGTTTTTCTAAAGTAACCTTTGTCTGGTGACACATCTCCAAACAAGGTACAATTAACCCCACATTCTCCATATGTACTGAACTTTGCAATTCTACTCTGTCAGAAGGATGCTATCCCATTAAACCAGTGACACCCAAGCAGAAGTCAGTGGATCTGTCTTAGAAGTGGTCTAGGTTTGAGTTCATTTAGTGAGTGTGGCAATATCATCATCATCATCATCAGCCCCCTTTCTTTCCCATTGTCTACATGGGGTCGGGGTATTATGTTAACTGTCACCAGCTCTCTCGATTCAGTGACCACCTGCCTTCTTCAACACTCATGCCTGACTGTCACAGATCTTCTTTCACACAGTCTATCCACCTCTTTGCTGGATGCCCTCGCTTCCTCTTACCTTCTTCCTGTCTGCCCCAAATCTTCCTCACCAGATTGTCTTCTGCTTTTCTACACATGTGCCCAAACCACCATAATCTGTTCTCGTTGATCTTTTCTGCAATTGGAGTTACTTTGGCTTCTGCTCTTATGTTCTCCTTTCTTCATCTGTCCCACAGTGTGCATCCTACCACCTTTATCAGGCACTTCATTTCCATCACCTGTAGCTTCTTCAACTCTTCTGCCTTTATTGCCCAGGTTTCTGTACCATACAGTAGTACTGGTCACACCACTGTCTTGTACACCTTACTTTTCAGCTACTTTGGCATTCTTCTGTCATAGACTACATCTAATACTCTATGCCATTTGGCTGCAACTCCTCTTATTCTAGCTTTGACCTCTTCATTCAGACTACCCTTCTCCTCAACTACCCCTCCCAGATACTTGAAGCTGTGTACCTGTTCCACTACCTTCCCTTCTATCTCTACTCTCAGCTTCTTCTGATTTCCCTAATTTGCTGCCATTACCACCATCTTATAGGTTCATAGGTCCATAGGTAGGTACTAGGCTATTGGCCCTAGGGCCTATATAAGCCTAGCCAAAGGTACCCTGGCTTTCGCCACCCAAGAAAATTATTTTCATGTGCCACTGTCGAGCAGAGCCACAGAAGTGATCCCCAGGGTGAATTTCCTATCTCCCATCCAATCATCAAGATTTTTCTTGAACAGTGCTAATGAGGAGCTTTGTTTGATATAGATAGGTAGTTTGTTCCACAGTATGGAAAGTCTCTGGGACAGGAATCTATCCCTCCAGCATGTTATGTTTATTGTGGTGACGAGGTTTAGGTCCCTAGAGCATGTAGCTCATAGGGATTGGGATTTCTTTAAGTGGAGCATGTCTAAAAGCTCTGGTTTTGACATAGCTTTGTGTGTTAGGCAGAGATCGCCTCTGAGTAGGCGATATGCAATGGAGTAAAGCTGCAGTTTTTTTAGACGGTCTGCATAGGACAGCTCTTTGAGGCCAGTAATCCTCTTTATGAGGTATTTCTGTGGCCTTTCCAGTTGTTGTAGATGTCTTGTGAGGTACATACCAAAAGGGGCATTGTACTCTATAATGGGTCTAATGAGTGACGAGTAGAGGAGAACAATGACCTCTTTATCTGTGCTAAGTTTCATCCAATGTGCCTTCAGATTTGCATTCGTTGCTGATGTTCTAGCTCAGAGTCTGCCTGCACTACCACATCATCTGCATACAGCAGCTTTGTTGATCCCTCCACTCTAACCTGTTTGCTAATATAGTCCATCACCAGTATGAATAGCAGTGGGCTCAGAGCTGAACCCTGATGTACATCCACTCCCACTGGGAACCCCTCTGTGAGGCAGAACACTGTTCGTACTTGAGTCATTGAGTTCTTGCACATAGCCTGCACTAATTCTACCAATGTTTCTGGGACTTCAAACCACCGCAGTACTGCCCAGATCAACTTTCTTGGGACCTTGTCATATGCTTTCTCCAAGTCTAGGAATGCCCAGTTAGACTCTCTCCTCATCTCTAACTTCTTCTCAAGTATCTGTCTCAATGTAAAGAGCGGGTCAGTTGTGTTGCATCCTGATCTGAATTCAAACTGCTCATTTCCCATCTTACGTTCTACTACTCTGCATATCCATTTATCAATGACCCTTTCCAGAACTTTCATGCAATGTGATAGGAGTTTGATGCCTCTGTACTGGCCACAGATGTGGATGTCCCCTTTGCTCTTGTACACTGGCATGAGTATGCATATTCTTCAGTCATCTGGGATACGCCTTTCTCTCCACACTGCTATTAGTACCCTCAGGAGATATTTCTCCCCTATCTCACCCAATATCTTTATCATACCTGCTGTGTTCTCATCTGAGCCTGCTGCTTGACCTGACTTCATCTTCCTTAGTGCTGTTCTTACTTCTTCTAGGGTGGGCTCCTTTTCTTCTTTCATCGTAGGCAGTTTCTGAGGCAGTACAGCTTTTGGGGGGTTTTCTTCATTCAGAAGACCAGATGGCTAGGAGAAGGAACTTTAACATATAATTTAGGGAAGGCAGTGGAATAATTTGTTGTAATGAGGCTGATAATGAAGAGGGAATAAAATCTGTAACAAAATGATTTAAAATATTTGGACAGTCAGTCCATAGCTCTCAACTGTCCAGATTTTCCTGGAATGTCCAGATTTTTGCCTCATATTTTTGGTCTGTTCCTCATAAAAAGTTGTGGTTTTCTGTCAAATCACCATGGACTAAACTCACTAAATAATGACATATATTTGAGTTTCTGACTTCATATCCTTCTGAAAATGCATGCTAACACAAATCCTGCTATTCCAGTAACTTTATAATCTTATAAGAGCAATATTTAAAATCTGTACCAATTTTTGGGCCTTTGTACCCCATTATTTTAGACCACATTTCTTGAGCTAAGAGGTTTAGAGATATGTTTTAGTCTCGGAGAAAAGACTCTACACTCACCAGACATAAGCACTCACACATATACATGCATGTACATATCACAAACACAATAAACGGCACTTGCTGTCCTATCATTTCTAATAAGGCACTCACACACACGCACACACACGCACACACATGCACACACACGCACACACATGTGCACACACACACACACACACACACACACACTCTGAACTTTCCTCCCAGATGCAGCATAGTTTTGTCTCCTACATCACAAACACTGCAGGCACTGCTTGATACCTTACATCTTGACTACATACACACCCTGTTATAGGATTGTAGGAAGTCACTAGGCTAATGGTCCTAGGGCCATTACAAGCCTAGCCAAGTTCTACCCTTATTTCCATGATCAACACCTATGGCCTTGCCTTGTGAATTTACAGTTACCCATCCAATCATGCAGATTGCATTCGAAGAGGACCAATGAGGTGCTCTGTTTGACATGAAGTGGGTCTCTGTACCAAAGGTGTGGTAACCTCTGGGAGACAAATCTGACCCTCCAGCAGGTTCTATTAATGTCACATACCAGGTTATGTCCTTTAGAACGAGTAACCAGTGTACCATTTGACTTGCGGATATGCAGCATTTCCATAAAGCAGGGTCAGAGATTGACATATTCAAGACAGAGATCACCTCTGAGTAGTTTATATGAAACAGAATAAAGTGACAGTGATTTGAGATGATCCATATAGGAGAGATGCTGAAGAACTTGATTTTCCTTGTGAGGAACCCCTGTGGTCTCTCCATTTGCTGCAGGTGCTTGGAAAGGTACATACCAAAAGGGGCATTCTACTCAATGACTGGCCTGATGAGGGAAGAATACAGGGAGGTTATAACTTCTTTTTTTTTCTAGAGGCAATGCCCTTATTTATGAGATGAGCAATATAGAATGGTCTTCTTACCAGTGTGGAGACATGGTGATCAAAGGTAAGGTTGCTGTCAACTTGTGTGCCCAGGTCTCTCACCACTGAATGCGTACTTAGGGTGTTGCTATTGATGTGGTAGTTAGCAGGAACATTGTTCTTACCAAATGGGATGATAATACATTTTTTTGCATTGAGTTTAAGGCCATGACTTTGGCACCAATCATATGTTTGTGTAAGACCCTCTTGTAGGATGTTGACATCATTTGCAGATTCTGTGACTGCTCCCACTTTGCAGTCATCATCAAACTTTGTCAGCCACAGACATTTAGTTTTTGCTTGTACTTCATGTAAATAGATTCCAAACAGTAGAGCTCCTAGGACTGATCCCTGTGGAACACCACGGGTTACAGGTCAGCTGTTGGAGGTGGATTCCCCTATTTTGACTACATAGGTTCTATAAGTGGGCAAGTTAATGACCCAACTAACAATATAAGGGTTGATACTTAGTTGGATGAGTTTGTCAATGATGTCTGAGTGGAGGATAGTGTCAAAATCCTTGCCTAAGTATAGGAAGGCTGTATGCACAGATTTCTCCTCATCCACGGCCTTGGTGGCTGTCTCTAAGTCCACCAGGTTTAACAGGCATAATCTCTCTTTGACAAATCCAAACTCAGTAGGGTCAACTGTTTGGAGATTATCTATATTTTTGTTGACAACATAATGATGATTCACTCCATGGACTTGCAGAGAAGGCTACTCAGGCTAAAACGTCTATAGTTTCCGGGGTCAATGGAAGCCCCACCTTTGTGCAGGGGAATAATGGTAGCCATTTTCCATTCAGCTGGGATGAAGCTGGTACTTAGACTATGATTGAAAAGAGTACCCAGTGGTGTTGCTAATTCTTGTTGGAGCCCATGTAGGATGCAACCTGGGATGTTATCATGTCCCATAGATGCTGTGTTTTTGTTCTTAGAGAGGGCATTTGCAACCAGCTCTTTAGAGATACAAAGTAGGGGACAGGTGGTAGGGATGTCATGGGGTATGTGTGATGGGGAGAGGGGAGTGAAGTTTTCACAGAACCTGTTTACCAACAGCTTAGCTCTGCCCACAGACTCAGCATTTGTGGTATCATTAAATACCAGTTTGGAACAAATCTGGGCCTTTCCTTTTAGGTTATGGATGTAACTACAGAGTGCCTTATGGTTGTCCTTAGTTGAGAAAGCTAATTTGAATTTGTAGTTTGCTTTGGCGGACTTCACAAGAAGTCTTATTTGCTTGTTTAAGGTGAGGAGAGAATATTTCCAGTTTGGGGCTCACACCCTCTTACTCTTAGACAGCAATTTCTTCCTTTTATTATAAAGCCTGTTAATGGCAGTTGTCCACCAGGCAGATTTGTTCTTCCTTGAGGAACTTGTTTTGGTCCTTTCAGGTAAATCTAAGTCAATGCAATTACACAGGTGTTTGTATAAAGCATTGGTGTAGAACTCAGTATAGTTGCCAGTTCCATCTGAGGAAGGAGGTGCAGTAAAGCTATTTATACTATCCCTTAAGAGGTTATAATTTGCTTTGGAGAAGTTTTTTAGTTTAGTTGCTGCTGAGGGGTGGGGGGTCAGGTGTGATAGTTACTTCAACTGAGGCTGATTTGTGGTGATATCTCACCAGGGAAGACCTCACAGTGGGGGTGCTGCAGTGGTCCCCCATATTGGTAAGCACCAGATCCAGGATGTTGGCACCCCTTATTGGGGTGTCAACTAACTGGTCCAGGGCACTGGAGTTAACAAAGTCAAGGAACCTTTAGGCAAGTGAACTTGAGCATGAGTAATTTACCTAGTCAATGGATGGGTAGTTAAAATTGCCCAAAACCATGGTATTCGGATGTATCTTGATAGACTCATGTAGATCCAAATAGGCAGAATGGGTGTCCTGATTCATGCAGGGGGTCCTGTAGCTGGCAATAACTTGAATAGGTGCCCTAACAACAGTTAATTTCACCTAAGTATCTCCAGGGATGCATATTGTTTAACCAATCTGGAGGTATATTTATCTTTAATGAATATTGATACACCACCTCCTTTAGTTTTCACGCCTTCAGATTGAGGTCTGAACATGTAGAAGGAGGTGTAACCAGGTATGGCTGGGGTGCTCTCCACAGCCTTGAACTAGGTCTGGACTGCACAAATGTTTGCATCTTTCAAGGTGAGGACTGCTTCCAGTGAGTGCAGTTTCATGTCAAGGCTCCTAGCATTTAGCAACATAACCTTGAAGCTGTTTTTAGATGGAGTTTTTTACTTTGGGGAATTTTGTCCTTGAGACACTGCTTATAAAAGGCACTATGGGGGTGGCAATAATTTTAGCCAGTAGCCAAAATCCCTGGGGTGACAGATGCAGACTATCTCTGGCAAAGCATTGAGGTCTGTCAATCTTATCATTCCAGGCTGACATATACTGGATCCCCTTAGAATGACACCAGAAAGTAAGACAATTATTAAAATCAATCATTTTCTGTTTGTATTGAGACATCATCCTAGGTGAAGGTAAAATGCTGCTTAAGGTTAGGGACACATAGTTCGAGAGCTCAGTCATGTCTCTCTTCATATAGTCCAGAGAGGTACATCTTAAATTATTTACACCAACATGGACTATGATTGAGGTACTTGAGTGTATGTGTGATGTGATAGAGCCTGGCACCTGACAGAGAGTGGACTGTGACCTTTTCCTTATCAAGCCTAGTGAGAGGGACATCTGTGTGTGTGAAAATGGAATCACCTATGACTAATATGTTTGGTTTTTGTGTTTTGCTTTAAGGACTTGACAGGTGAGACACTAGTGCATGAGCTATTTTGTGTATTGTGCTCTGCAGAGGAAGTATTATGTGTAGTGTGTTTGTGTTTTTGTTTTGGAGGCCTGTAGTGTTTAGGTATGTTTTTGGTGAGGACCTCCGCATATGTAGGTATGTGTGATGTGGATTTGGGTGGAGTAGGAGGTGAGGTGTGCATGCTGACAACTTACTCATTGTCATATATACTGAGTGGTGTGTAACAGAGCATGGATTCAAGGTTCTTAATATAGTTGCATCTCTCGCATGTTGCGTTTGTGTGGACTAGGAGTAGAAGGTTGACAGTGAACATAAGGCAGTTGCTACATTGCCTCAGGATGCCCATGTTGACCAAGGTGGCTGGAAAAACTATGGGAAATTGTCTGAACATAGTGTAAGGTAAATTTAAATGGTCAGGAAAAGAGGTCACACTTAGGAATGGCTAGTGGGTGACACGTGTGTTGGTACCTCTGAGCCTAGGCTTAGTGTTCCACCTGACAGGAGAGCAGAGAAAACGGAAAACCCCTGAAGGACTGCAAGCAAAGTGCTAAGGGAAAATTTAACAAGCTAAATGTTTGCATCTGTAACCACCAATGGTAACCCCCACTAAGTGGCAGTGCATTATGGTGCACTACATGTACAGGGACTTGTCATAATGTAACATCAGTACTAAATGCCAGTCAGTGTGTGCATGTGTATCTCTGTGAGTGGCTACTTTGCACTGGTACATGGGCTTGTCATAATGTAACACTGGCACTAAATGTCTGTCAGTGCGTGCACCTTGGCACTTCCAAGTATTTTTAATGGTCTGAATATAGTAACACTATACAGTGATGGTTAAATGGTGCTGGATGAGCTTGACAGGGTAGGGGGCATGACAGCATTGTGGTTACACTTTATATTCTCATTGGTAGGGCTCCCAACTTGAAACTTGCTGGGGGTCCCCAAAATGCTAGCACAGGCCCTGGCCTTTCTTCTGGTTGTACAGTTCAGTAGGATTTATGTTAACCTTTTGTCCTGGACTTGCCTCAACAAGGTGTTGAACCACATTTGTTCTGCCAGGCAATTCTTGTTTTGACACATGGATGTTGTGTCTTTCGGCTTTTCCCGGTTAGGGGTCGCCACAGCGGAACTCCGGTCCGCAGTAGATTTTTTACGTGCCAGGTGGCCAGCCCTGATGCACAACCTTCAACGAAGGTATGCCCATTCACGCATGTCTCCACACAGAAGACGCTTTAGCTGGGAATCGAACAGGACATCTTACTGTGAGGCGACAATGCTACCGCAGCACCACCACCGCAGTGTTTTGACACATGGATAGTGTATCATTTTCCTGAACTGTAGGCATAAAGACCAGTTTTCTTGCCTTGCCAGATCACTTACCACTGCTGCTAGAATAACAGCCAGTATTTATTTCTCTGCTGATGGAACAAAGACAATATCTAATCCTGAGCTTTAAATTCCATTGTCCTTGTATTTCTATTATACACTCCATGCTTTGCAGCTTCAGCTCTTAACGTCTGTTCCCAAGCTATGGGTACTGCTACTATCAACCAGTCTTCCATGCTAGTAATGTGTTTTAAGATACTTTTAAATGGAGGATGTTCTTCCAAAGTGTCTGTGGCAACAATTAATAGTCCTTGGTGGTACCTGAATCATTATTTAAAAGGCCAAAGCCTGTTGAGTCTTGGGGCACTTCTGCAATGGCAAATAGAAAGTATGGTATTAACTGGTCAACTTCAACATGGATTTAGTATGTGATTAAAACACTCTATCAATCCATCTGTCTAGGGAATAACACACTGAGGTGTGTGCTTTATAGTGGCCTGACCGTAAAGCACTGGCATATCTGGTTCACTATTCTGGACAAAAAAGGGAGTCTTGTGATCATTATGTATTTCCTTTGATACAAAATAGAAAGAACTGTGCACTGACTATAGATTTATCAATGGCTTTGCATAGTGGGACAGCTTCTTAGATCCATAGTCTAAAATAACCACAATGTATTGAAATCAATTGATAAATTTTACCATAGTCCCAGCAATGTCCATTGTAATATATTTAAATGGTACATCTATGGTAGGCATTGGAATGAAATTATTCTTATAGGTTCACAGGTGATTACTAGGCTAATGGCACAAGAGCCTTTACATCCCTAGCCAATAATACCCAGGATATGGCAATATTATATCTTAATTCACCAGATATGGGATGGGGTAGTATCTGGGTAGTAGGTCTCTGGGTGTTGGAGACCTGAGTCATTTTACAGACTGCCTCTGCCCATAATCAACAAGGGCAGTACCCCAGGAGTTAATTTACAGTTCCCAATCCATTTAGCCAAATTCTTTTTGAAGAGATTGAGGAACGGGATTTGTTTTACAAAGATGGAAAGTTTATTCCATAGATGAGGTAGCCTTTAGTATATGAATCTGTCTCTCCAATACGTCCTGTTAAAGTCACAAATAAGGTTCATATCCATGGAGCTCGTAACCCTTATATAATTTTTCTTGCGACTATGTAACATTTTCATCAGGGCTGCATCAGAGAAAGCCTTGTAAATCAGGTATAAGTCACCTCTCAATAAATGAGACAGAGTAAAGGGATAGGGCCTTTAGTCAGTCTGCATAAGACATGTGTCTTACGCTTTGTATTTTTTAGTGAGAAACCAATGCAACGGCTCCAGTTGGTGTAAGTGCCTGGTTAGGTACATGCAGAATGGAGCATTGTACTTGATTATGGGCTTGATGAGGGCTGAGTAAAATGGCACTAGGACGTCCTTTGACCTTGATGCTGTGCCTTTACTCATAAGTTGAGCCACACAGAAGGATTTCCTCACTACTGTAGCTACCTGGTGGTCAAAGTTTAAGTTACTATCTATCTGGTGTGCTATCAATATTATAATTTGCAGGGATATCTGATTTACCGAAGGGTATGGTTACACATATTTTAGCAGGTCTATATTAGAACATCAAAGTTTCAGGTCTTCGAATCTTCTAATATTGACACCTAGTAACTGATAAGACCAAAAATTTAGAACATCGAATTTTTTCTAGGGAAAAAATTTGCTGTTCCAAAACACATACACACAACACAAACACACCAAACACACAGCAATCCACACACATACACCTAAAATCTTACATCTAAACCTACACTAAACTGTACATACACCACTATCTACCCACTTACCTTAACCCAAACCCTAACCCTAAGGTCCATCACTATTGCACACACACCTCACCTGCGCCCTAACCCTAACTCACCTATCCCACCCTAACCCTCACGTCCAAACATTCGCACACTTACCTGACCCGCGCCCTAACCCTAACTCACCTATCCCACCCTAACCCTCACGTCCACACAATTGCACACTTACCTGAACCCGACCGTTACTTTCCACCACAGAGCTGAAAATAGCGAAGCGACAATAACAGACAACCGAATTCTTTCCCTAGAAAAGAATTCGGTTATCTAAAAAATAGCTATTTTTAACTTTTGGTTACTAGGTGTCGATATTAGAACATTCGAAGACCTGACACTTCGATGTTCTAATATAGACCCTATTTTAGCATTTAGTCTCGGACCGTGGTTTTGGCAGCAGTCATTTGTCATTTTCAGGTCTGTTTGTAGGATGTCAACATTGTTTGGGGATTCAGTGGTTGCACGGTGAACTTGGTGAGCTAGAGGCCCCCAAAATTAGCCTTCACTCCAGAGAAGTATATGCCAAACAGGAGGGGTCCTAACACTGAGCCCTGTGAAACATTGCTAATAACAGGTTTCTTATCAGAAGTGGACTCACCTATCCAGATATGTATCCTGTCAGTGAGCCAGTTTGCTATCCATCTGATGATGTAGGGAATTATGCCTAACTCAGTAAGTTTATCTACGATGACGAGTGGGAGATTTTGTCAAAAGCTTTGGCCGGTTCTAGATAGGTGGTGTATACCATTTTGCCCTCATCAACTGCCCTGATGACATTCTCTGAGAAGTCCACTAGATTGAGAAGGCAATACCTCTATTTAACAAGGCCAAATTAGGTCTGGTCCAATACTTGGAGATTTCCTAATTCATTATTGATTAGGTCCATGATAATTGTCTCTATGGCCTTGCAGATAAGTCTGGTCAAGCTTATGAGTTTCTAGTTCCCTACATCAGTTGATGGGTGCCCTTGTATAGAGGGGCAATTGTTGTAGTTCTCCATTCATCTGGGACAAAGCTTGTCTGGAGGCTATGGTTAAAGACCATTTTCAGTGGCCCTGACAGATTTTGTTTTAAGCTACTTAAGAAGCATCCTGGAATGTTATCAGGACCCAGGGAGGCTGTCTTTTTAGCTTTAGCAAGTGCAGTAATCTCCTGTTCCATCATAATGGCCAGTAGGGGGATGTATTTCGTTGGGTGTGATAATAGGTGTTTGGGGGAGAAATATGAACTGAACTTGTCAGCCAGCAGGTTCACTCTTATTTCAGTTTGGTTGTAAGTGTTCATGATTAACTCAGTGCATTGCTGAGCATTTCCCCTGAGGTTACAAACATTATTAAAAAAAGCTTTATGGTTATCTTTCACCTGGCAGGCTATCTTTGCCTTGTAGTTTGCTTTGGCAGATATGACCAGCTCTGTAATTTGTTTGTTTAGAATGGTGAGTGTTTTTTTGCCCTGTTTTGTCTGTTTCTGCTTGGCTTTGGAGAGGATTTGTTTTCCTTTTGTCGAATAGCCTATTTATGCTAGGGGTCCACCAGGGTGGTTTATTTTTGCCAGTAATCATAGGTCTGACTCAGACAGGTACTGTCTCTTCTCTACAGCTCTGAATGTAGTTGTACAGTGCTTTTGTGTACAACTCAGAGTAGCCCTCAGTGTCATCTGTGTTCAGAGTGGCTTGGAAGTTTAATAAGCTGTCACTTAGTTTGAGGTAATTTGCCTTAGCAAAGTTCTTAACAGGTTTGAGTTTGATGGGGATTCTAGGTTAGTTTTTATACTAAAGGAGATCATTTTTTTGGTCAGATCTTAACAGGGAGGAGTTATTGCATCCCCCGAGGTTCGTGAGTACTAGGTCTAGAATATCTGCACTTCTAGTTGGGGTGATAACAAGTTGTTCTAGGGTGTTTGCAGTGAGGAAGTCTAGAAACCTGTGAGCAAGTGAATTATGGGTTGTATAAGTCTCCCAGTTTATGGAGGTGTAGTTGAAGTCACCCATAAGTATGGTGTTAGGCTAAAAGTTAAGAGATTCCAGTAGGGTTAGAGGATCTGTAGGTAACAATGATATGATAGGGGGTCATGGAGCAGCTCAAGCGAGTCATGTGGCTGGACCAGTCTAGCAGTGTACTTGTCCTTTATAAACAATGAGACACCTCCTCCCTTTGTTTTATCCTGAGCTGAGGGGGGTCGAAATGTATGAAAGGCGTTGTAGCCTTTGATAGCCAGGGTGCTTTCCGTGACTCTGAACCATGTTTCCATGACTGCACATACATCTGCATTCTCTGGGGTAAGGAGTGCTTCCAAGGAGTGCAGTTTTTAATGCCCAGTATTGAGCAGCAGCATGTTTATGTAGTTGTTAGTGATTTTTGTTATGCTGGGGGCTTTAACAACTTAGCATGGCCTAAAAGAGGCACTATGGAAATAGAAAAAGTTTTGCCATTATCCAGAAGCCAAGTGGTGACAAGTGCAAACTATTTCTGGCACAGCATTGTGGTTTGTCAATCACGTCTTCCCAGGCTGACAGATATTGGATCCCCTTGTTGTGACACCAGTAACTAAGTCAGTTGTTGTTGAAGACAATATTTTTTTGCTGGTACTCTGTTATCATCATTGGTGAAGGTAGGATACTACTCAAGGCTAGATTCATACCCACCTGGGACAAATATTCAGAAAGAGCTCAATCATGTCTTTCTTCATATAGTAGTGAGGTATGTCTTTGGTTGTTTATGCCCACAAGGACTATGACCCTGCCATACTGGTACTTGTGGTTTAAAGACCTAGGTGTATGTGTGATCTGGCGCATCCTGGCTCCAGACAGACAGCTCACTATGATCTTCTCCTTGTTTTTCCTGGTAAGAGGGACATCAGTATGTCTTACAATGGAAGCCCCAATAACTAAACGTTTGGCTTATGGGCTTGGAAGCTGGGCTACTTTAATTTTCAGAGATGTGTGTTCTGTGAAGTGCTGTCTTTTTTGAATGTGTGTGGGGCCATTGAGAGATGCTTTTAGGAGATCTTGGAGATTTGGGAAGATTACATGTGAGTACCTCTGCATATGTGAGTATATGTGTTTGTTCATTAGTGTTGGTTGTGAGTGCTTTGGGTGTCATGCTGACAACTTGGTTTGCATTTTTCGCATGTGTATGTGAGAGCTTTGCCCTCCAGTGACATGTGTCTGCATGTCTCACACACTGTGTTTGTCTGTTCTAAAATTACATGGTTGTCAGTGAATATGAGGCAGTTACTACACTGCTTTAGGATGCTCATATGCACTAGGCTAAAAACAGAGATGACAGGGAAGCACTTATCTGTTATATCAGATCCTTAATAGGTGGGAAGGAGTAAAGTAGAGTAACTTAAAGGTCTAAGTGAGAGTATGATGACCTGCAGTGGTGCTGCCTTCTGTGCAAATTGTCAGCTCTTCAAGCAGCTATCAACAGAGGGGAAACTATGGAGAGCATTTCCTATTTAGGATTTTAAACTGATGAGTCTTGCTTGTATACAAGGCATGGGTAACCACATTTGTACACTGCTTTTATACCAGCAGGATGAAAGAATTTTACACAGTAAAGCCCTCAGTGTAATCAAACACCCAATAAGCCTTCCACCAGCAGTTCCCAACTTGGATGGGTTGAATCAGCTCTCTGCTCCTACCAGAGTGCAAAATAAAATCCTCCTAATGTAAAACAAACTGGTTCTGAGCTCATGTGCAGTAACAAATGTTTTACAACAAAAGACAGAACTACTGCAGTATCAAGAATCTTTGGAAATAAGTTCACAAACTTCTACAAACACAAAAAAATTTTGCAAAACTTAGAAATATTTTGGCAAAATCAGGAGAGCCTTTGAAACTCAGAACAGCTTTTGCAGTATCAGAGGAGGTTAGAAAATATCAGGATACTGTTAAAATGACATAAGAGCATTACACTAACAAACAGATGACATTTCTTTAACAAGTACAGGCTGAAAAACAGTGAAAATTCAACAAAATCAATAAATGCAGCACAGAACTGTTACATAGCACTGAGATAGTTAGAGCAATTGCAAAACAAATAATTATATCAGGATTTTTTTAATTTCTCCACGTTTTCTGGGTTTCTAATACCATGGCGGTGATGGACCCCATTCCTAAGCCAAAGTACGATTAAAGTTCATGAAATTAGTATTGTTTCAATCTTTGATGGCAGCCAGTAATGCTATTTGCAGCACCTGCAATGTGCTCAGTAATGACTCCTTCTGCAGTTCGTATGGAGTTACATGGATTGGCAGCATATTTAAATATGATTGTAAATTCTTTTTTATAAGAACCTTTGCTCCTACTACTATTGGAACTGTCTGGGTATCTTTCTTCCACATTACTCTCATTTCTGCCTGCAGATCCTGGTATTTGATGACTTTGTGTCTCTCTGTATGCAAGACACTACAGTAACTGGGTGTGGTGATTTCAATGATTAATGTTACTTTTATCCTCTTTTCTTGGACCACTATATCCGTTTTTTTCTAGCATTTATCTTTTTTGCTGTTGGTAATGGGTGATCCCATGTGATAGAAACGTCACCATTTTCTATGATGCCTTGTGGCTCATGTTTCCAGTGTTTTTCAGCCACTTTGATACCATAATGTTTGCTCATTCCCCAGTGCAACAGTCTCGCCACATTATTATGCCTTTCAGTATACAGTCCTTCTGCCATTAGTGTGTTGCAACCAGCAACAAGGTGTGTGACTGTTTACAGTTCGGTTTTACAAAACCTACATTTGTCTGTTTCTCCCACATGTTCAATGGACTTTGTAAACCAGAGTGTGCGTAGCCCACTATCTTGGCCTGCCAATATTAACCTTTCATTTCTTGGTTTGACTTTACCTCTCCTTAACCATTCCTGTGTTTGTTCTTGATCAGCATGTGGCTCTTTCAGAAGTTTTCTATACTTGCAACTATATTTATGTTTTGTCCACATTTCTTGCCTTCTCATCTGCTCCTTCACCTTATATTCTTTCTTTTGCTTTTTGGCACATTCAGTTGCTGCCTGGTTTTTATCTACTTCTGGTTTGATTTCCATACCTGCTTGATTTCAAAATGCTTCTGCTAAATTAAGCAGAGAAGTCATCTTAGATTTATTCTCCGCGTGTTTCAAAACTTTCACTACATTTGGATCTTGTGAGGTCAGTAGATATGTGTGGAGTCCCACAATTGCAGATCTGTACATGTAATCAATTTCAAGGAGGCCCATCCCTCCTTTGGAATATGGAATATATAATCTTGGTATACACTGATTTTTATAAATCATTAGGTGAGCATGAAGCATTCTTCTTGTTTTCTTGTCTAATCTATACAACAGTTTTTGGGACCAGTCAATCACTCCAAAACTGTACGTTAGGACAGGAAGAGCAAATTGATTTATAGCTTGGATCATGTTCCTAGATGTCAATGCTGTTCTCAGCATTAATTTAAGTCTTGTAAAGTATTCCTTACTGAGTTTTATTCACATTTGTTCATGTTTTATTGCTGATCCTTCATCAGTTCCCAAGTATTTATACACTCCCTCCTGCTCATGTTCTTTTATATCACATTCTTGTCCCAAACTGTTTTCCTTTTTTAAAGGTTGCTTTTGCACATTTATCAAGACCAAATGACATTCAGATTCCATCTGAAAAAAGTTTTGACAACCTGCAGCTGTGCTTTCTGTTCCTCATCTAATGAGTTATACAGTTTTAAGTAAAAAAACAAAGAGAGGATGAGAAGTCATTAGACTTTGTTGTTTTCTAGGAGCCAAATTGTAGCCATGGCCTAAGCTAAGTAAACAGCTTAATGGATTAATGGCGTGGCAGAATAGCAACGGTGACAGAGAGTCACCCTGGAATATCCCCCTTTGAATTTTTATCCTTAGGATAATAATCTGTCCTTTATCATGGCTTAATTGCAAAGTGGTCTGCCATTGTTTCATGGTTACTGTAATGTAGTCGATCAGTGTAGGGAGTATCTTATACATTTTAAACACTCTTTTATCCATGAATGTGGGATACTATCAAATGCTTTTTCTAGTCAGTCCATGCCATACTTAGATTCTTCCCCTTTTTACAGTTCTCCACTATAACTTTATTTAACAACAAATGATCCTTTGTTCCATAAAACTTTCTATTATTGCCCTTTTGTTCTACTGCCATAATTGAATTTTCTTCTAAATGACTCTGTCAGAGTCAATTCTCGTGTGTAGTTTATACATTGTTGGAAGGCAGGTTATTGGTCTATAATTTTTAGGGTAGCATGCAGGTTCACTCTTAAGTAAGAACATTGTTTAGTCTGTAGGTCCACAGATGGTTTCAGATGCAAACCAAGGTCCTGTAGTTACAGGTGTCCAAGTCAGGCACAGGGAAGTTCTGAATAAATGAGCACAGTCTCACAAAAATGTAAGCCTTATAACAGCTTTTATACCAGCAGGAAGCCTGGATGAGGGCTGTCTTAAAGCCTGGATGAGGGCTGTCTTCTGTCACTTAGCATATCAAGAATACAAGTTCTTAATTTTATTACCCTGTATAACAAGTCACTTTATAATTCAAAGTATGGATGTAAAACATGTCACTTTGTAACTCAAAGTTTAACTAAAAGGATTCTTCCCCTACAACCTCAACGATATTTCCCTTGCTCTTCTCAAAGTATTTTTTAAAATTTAAATGGTTTGCCTGAAGGTCATCTAACTCTAACTCTAGGGTTTCCTCAAGGTCAGCCTTTCATGACAGAGAAGACACTGATTCTTCATCTACCATTTCATAGGTTCATAGGTTCATAGGTTCATACTAGGCTATCTGCCCTGGGGCATTTATAAGCCTAGCCCGATTGTGTTTGGCTTACGCCAACCCTTAATTTGACTATACTGTGCCCTTTTTAAAGTTTAGTTTACTGAGCCTCTGTCTAATAGTGACACGGAAGTAATCCCCGGGACAAACCTACGATCCCCCATCCACTCATCAAGATTCTTCTTGAAGAGAGTCAGTGAGGTCCTCTGCCTAACATGAGTTGGAATTCTATTCCAGAGCGAAGGGAGCCTCTGAGTTATGAATCTGTCCCTCCAGCATGTTTTATTTATTTCTGTGCTGAGGTTCAAGTCCCTCGAGCGCGTGGCTCTAAGGGATTTAGATTTACTGAGGTGGAGCATGTCCATTAATTCTGGGTTGGACATAGCTTTATATGTCAGGCATAGATAGCCTCGAAGTAGGCAGTATGCAACTGAGTAGAGCTGGAGTTTTTTTAACCGAGCAGCATATGGCATCTGTTTGAGTCCCTTGATCCTCTTGATGAGGTACTTTTGGGGTCTTTCCAATTGCTGCAGGTGTCGGGTAAGGTACATCCCAAAGGGGGCATTGTATTCTATGATGGGCCTGATGAGGGATGAATAAAGGGGCATGATTACCTCTCTTGATCTAGATGTGAATCCTTTCATGATGAGGTGGGCTATGTAGAAGGGCTTTCTAACCACTTTGGCAATGTGGTTGTCAAAGGAGAGATTGCTATCAACTTGGGTCCCTAGATCCCTAATTACTTTCTCTGTACTTAATGGGTTACCACCTATGTGGTAATTTGTGGGCACATTGTTTTTGCCAAAGGGTATGACTATACACTTTTTGGCATTTAGCTTTAGACCATGGCTCTGGCACCAGTTATCCGTCTCTGCGAGACCTTTTTGAAGGATGTTTGTGTCAGCTGGAGAGTCTATTATGGCGCCCAGTTTGCAGTCATCTGCGAACTTGGTGAGCCATAGTCCTCCCACGTTGGCCTGTACCTCAGAAAAGTAAATACCGAACAAGAAAGGTCCCAGGACAGAACCTTGTGGGATGCCACTTGTGACCGGTTTCGAGTCTGACATGGCTGCAGCAACTCTGACTCTGTGGGTTCTGTCTTTGAGCCAGTTTGCGACCCATCTTGTGACATAGGGGTTTATATTTAGGCTGGATAGCTTATCTATGATGCCCGAGTGGGGTATTGTGTCAAATGCCTTTGCGAGGCCCAGATAGGCTGTGTGGACTACCTTCCCTTCATCTATGGCCTTGGTGACTGTTTCGAAGAAGATGACCAGGTTCAAAAGGCAGGATCTGCCCTTGACGAAGCCAAATTGGGTAGGATCTAGTGTCTGTAGGTCCCCAATGTCTTTGTTTATGAGTTCCATGATGATCCTCTCCATAGCCTTGCAGACTAGGCTAGTCAGGCTTATGGGGCGATAGTTTCCAGGGTCTGCAGAGGCGCCACCTTTGTGGAGTGGGACCACTGTTGCTGTATGCCATTCTTTGGGCACATATCCTGTAGTGAGGCTGAGATTGTACAGCAGTTTTACTTGAGGGATTAGTTCTTCTTGGAGTTCATGTAGGATGCAACCCGGGACACCATCTGGTCCCATGGAAGCAGTGTTTTTTGCTTTGGAGAGGGCGGCCTTCACCTGAGCATCAGAGATGTTTGGGAGGCTGCACTCTGCTGGGATAGATACTTGCCCTTTTGGGGGGGGAGGGGGGGGAGAAGTTTGCACTGAACCTGTCTGCCAGGATATTGGTGATGTCTGTGGGTTCAGTGTATTTTTTGTCGTTTAGAATCAACTCAGAACAAGTCTGGGAGTTGCATCCCAGGTTCCTAATATAACTGAAAAAAGCCTTATGATTGTCTTTAGTGTCCTGTGCAATTTGTCTCTCAAAGCTGGCCTTGGAGGATTTTATGAGGGATTGTAATTTTTTGCTAGTACTGATCAGAGATGCCTTCCCTTTTAGGGATGTTGCTCTATCATGTAGTAGCTTCCTCCTTCTGTTGTACAGTTTATTTATGGCTGGGGTCCACCAGACTAGACGCCTGCCTTTGGATGATTGGGTCTTGATTTTGTTAGGGATAGCATGATCCATGCATTCCTGGAGATGTCCTTAGAATGCATTTATATAGGATTCTGCAGTTTGGGCCATAGTTTCCACTGGTCCTGGGGCCTTGAAGGATTCCACTTCGGTTTTAAGAAGTGTGAAGTTCACTTTTGAGAAGTTTTTCACTGTGGTTTTCTGGGCTGGGGGTGGGGTTGGGATGTGGATATCCAGTGAAATTAATTTATGGTCTGATCTTACCAATGAGGGATATACTTCTGGTATGGAGCATAGAGTCCCCATGTTGGTAATGATCAGGTCTAGTATGTTTTCCCCTCTTGTGGGAGTGGTGACTAGTTGTTCCATAGCATTTGAGTTTATAAATTCCAGGAACCTTTGGGCTAAGGTGCTGGGGCTTGAGTAATGCTCCCAGTCTATGTTTGGGTAGTTGAAGTCGCCCAATATAATGGTGTTCAGAGAGATCTTCATGTTCTCCAATGTTTTCAGGAAAGCCGAGTGGGATTACTGACTTTGAGAGGGTGGTCTGTAGGATGCTATAAACTGAAAAGCAGTCTTGCCCACTGTTAGTTGCACATGGCTGGTCTCCGATACTTTGTGCAATGCCACTAACCTGGAGGTGTGGATATCCTTGATAAATATGGAAACTCCCCCTCCTTTTGTGGTTCGGTCCAGGTTTTGGGGCCGAAAAGCATGATATGAGGTATAACCTGGTAGTGCTGGGGTGCTCTCTGGAGCCTTGAACCAGGTTTCTGTCACTGCACAGATATTGATGTTCTCCATACTGAGGAGAGCTTCAAGTGCATGCATCTTGAGGTTAAGACTTCTGGCATTTAGCAGCATTACCCTTAGTTTCTTGTTCCTTGTGCTGTCTATGGAGGTGGGTTTGACTTTTGAGCCTTGCCTAAAAAAGGCACTATGGGGGTGGCAAGAGCCTTTGCCAATATCCGAAAGCCCAGTGGTGACAGGTGCAAGCCGTCCCTAGCGAAGCAACGTGGCTTGTCGAGCATGTCATCCCAGGCTGACAGACACTGGATCCCCTTTGAATGACACCAACATTTTAGACAATTGTTAAAATCGGTCATTTTGTCTTTATACTGTGGCATCATTCTAGGTGAGGGTAAGATGCTGCTCAAGGTCAGGGTCATACCAGCCTGAGCTACATGATCAGAGAGCTCCTCTATGTCTCTTTTCATGTAGTCGAGGGAGGTACGTCTCAGGTCATTCACGCCAGCATGTACAATGACTGAGTCATATTTGTATTTGCTTTGGAGTGACCTGAGTGCTTGTGTTATGTGGCGGATTCTAGCGCCCGACAGGCAGCTCACTGTGACCTTCTCTTTATTTAGCCTGGTGAGTGGGACATCAGTGTGTCTGACAATAGAGACACCTATTACAAGAGTATCAGGTGTGTTATTCAGCCTTAAGGGCTGTGACTGCTTGGCACACTGACTTTGTGTGCTATGTGTTGTACGTGTTTTGTTTTGGGGTAGCGTTTGCTTGGATGTCTGCTTTGGAGGTCTCTGTTGCTTAGGTAGATTTTTAATTAGAGCCTCCAAGTATGTTTTTGTGTTTTTATGTGTTTGGTTCGCTGTTGTGGTGGGACTATGTGATACTGGAATTGTGTTGTGTGAGATTACCTTCTCCTCCTGACTGGTTACACTAGTTTTGAGATGAGAGAGCTCAGCCTCCAGTTTGGCTATATGGTTGCATCTCTCACATATATTTGAACCTGTTTGGAGGAGGAGAGGGTTGTCCGTGTACATGAGACAGTTGTAACACTGCCTCAGAATTCCCAGATTCACCAGCTGGACTAGAGAGGAAACCATTGACTGACATTTGGACATGCTAGAGTAATATAGGGAACTGAATTCAAACGGACCAATAGGGGACAAGGTAATCGTAGAGAGTATAAGAGTAAGTAGTGCTTATGGTTTATTAGTGCTAACTTGTAAAATTACTTATTTGGACCAGTGAGGGGCCTTAGAATGAGAATATGGTGTTTAATTTGAGAGATAGAGCAGTTCTAAGGAAAAAAGTGAAGAGCAGACTTTGTGGAGCCAGGAATAGTTTAAACCCAATTAGGCGGCGCTGCCCGATGTTGCGCTATGCGCAAAAATGCGCAAAAGAGGGTTTTAAGAGAGGGAGGTCAAGGAGTTAGGAATTGACCCAAAATGGCCAATAAAACTACAGTTTCAAGGCAGTAACCACTCCCACAGGGGCAGGCAGGCTGCTCAATGTTTATCACTGCCGCTGATGAACAGAGACTTCCCTTTAGCCCAAGCAAACAATGGCCTCCAAGAAACTTACAAACAGTTCAGAAAAGCAAATCTGTAACTGAACTTTTTTAAATCTCAGAAAAGTAGGAAATAAGCAAGATTTTTTTGTTTTTTTTTTTTTTAAGGAAAGCAGAGGTTCACAAGTATCAACAAGTTAGAACAGTGCAGTAAATGACCCCACACTTGAGTGCTAGGCCAGGGACAGAAAATGCAAGTTTTAGGAAAAAAAACGATTTTAAAAATAAGTGCAGGCAGGAAATTCAGTAATCAGCTCTAGGTTGTGTTCTAAATACAGTTACCAACACAGAAATCAAGTTTAACAAGCCAGAAAATGCTCAAAAGTAGGCGGCAATGCAGAAAAACTTAACAAATAATCTGAAGCAAACATTTGAAACATTGGAGCCTTTACGTCTAACACATCTCCTAGAAAAGGCAACTCATACCAATATTCTTTAGTGTCATTTGTTGTATTTGCCTTATTTATTTTCCCTTTTTCCCTTTCCTTATGAACCTTATGCACTGAACTCTCTTTGTTTTTCTCAGAGTTCCTATATTTTGGCTCAGCGGGAATATCATTATGGATCTGATCAAGATTATTTTGTCCCTTATTAGACATCACTTTGTTTTTCTTTTTCTTGTTTTCTCTAATTTGTTCTCCATGTCAGGATGAAAAAACACTACATTAAGACTATATTGTCTTCTCTGGGTTGCTTTCCCTCTAAAAAAGGTACCTTAAAACATACTTTGAATTAAATTTTACTTTTTTCCTGACTTATATGCACATGTTGCCTAGAGTCTCTTTTTTTCTGATTTAACTACAGTTATTATTTATTTGCCATTTGTTGACCAGAATAGTCTGACTGAGCTAGCACCCTTTTTTTTAGCAGATCCCTGGGGAGAAAAGCTCCACAATCATATACAGTAGTTTAACACACTAACAAATATAGAGAGTACATAGGCCATTAATAAGAAAAAACACAGAGTTACATCACAGTTAGACAGATGATCAGTTTTTACAACTGAATACACAGATTGTGTCAAATGCAGTTTTTCAAAGCTATTTACAGGATACATTCATATGTACAATAGGAGAGATAGTTCATTTAGTAGCAACTTTGTATATACATGCAGCGTCCTGAGTATAATACAATCCATTTGTCGCCTTGTTCAGAAGTAGGATTTTACATACCATAAAGGAAGTAAGTTAATAAGCAAATATGTTTGTTCTGGCAGTGTCCATAGCATAATAAAATACTTGGTCATCAGATTCAGTAAAAGTATTTAACTATCATGTAGGGATTCTTAGAGGAAATAGATGTTGCAGTCAGGGGTGGTATTAAGCATTAGGGGAGGTTTAAACAAAGTAGTGAGAAGTAATGAAGTTTAGAGAGAATGGATTAATGAGGTAAGGGGGAGAAGTGAGGGATTTTTAGGTCTTGAAGATGTGAAAGGGGTGTTAGCAGAGTCAGGGATGGAAGGTAGACTGGATGGAGATACAGTTAAGAGGTTCAAGGACAATGTTTACAGTGGCAAGTCCAGGAGTTTATTAACAATTCTTTGAGGGCATTTTTGAATTCTTAAGGATGGTTTATATTTCTAATAGACAGGGGAAGTTTGTTCCAGGAAATGGAAGGAGAGTAACTGTACAGTTTTTTTCCAATATATTTTTGGCTCGTAAATTTCTAGTAGATTTTGGTCAGAACTTATGAGTGTCCAGGAAGGCGTATAGATGGAGACTATTGAGGAGATATTAGGGCAGAAGGAGGGCTTGTAGAAGATGGAATGGATGATCAGTAGTTGAAAGAGAAACAGTGTGGGAATTCTAACCAATTTAAGGTGTTGAGAACAGCAGTGTAGAGATTTAGAGGTTTCGTTAACAGCAAATCTTGCAACTTTATTGTAGGTGGATTCAGGTTTAACTAAGAGTGAGGACTGGAGATTCATGAGGATCTGTGAGCTGTAGAAGAGACTAGGAAGAATGTAAGCATGGGTAAGGGAAAGTCGAGACTCTTCTGTTAGGAATTTGTTTTATTTCTGTAAAGGAGACCTAGTTTTTGGTGGGTTTTCTTTATGCACAGGAGTATGTGAAGGTTAAATTTGAGTGGGTCATCTATTATGGCTCCCCAAAGCTTAGTGTCTGTTTCTGCCATAATAGTTGTTGTGACACCCGTGCACTGGTCCAGTTATCAATAATCCTCAATCCTCACCACTAGCACCAGTGAGGGGCATGCACATTGGGAAGGATAACAGGTACACACACAATAAAGTACAATATCCCTTAAGAGCACACAGAGATCACAGTCAGTCTGGGGCTCGTTTCTCCCTTTCTCTCCAGATCCCCAAAAAGATTCCCCACTGGCACAGCTATAGGGTACAGATCTCAGCCTAGTGGTCAAGCCAAAACCTCCAGCACCCTCTCTGTTCAACCAGTGCTTCATTTCTCTGCCCAAGTAACTAATGCACACACTTTAAGATACGAGTTATATACAAGCGTATAGACACTCCTGGGAAAGGCTGGCAGAGGTTCTCCACCTATGCCCATTTCTGCCCAGGCTATAAGGTAGTAATCCACTGCCATCAACCACTGTTTATCAGCTACTAAGAAAACCTTTCCCAAAGGGTGACCAATTTCACTGTGTAATATTACTGTTATCCAAAGAGTAAGTGTGACCCAGGGCTAAAGCTATTAGAGTGGCTTGGACAGTATCAACGAATACATGCAATGTACACTAAGAGCTTAAATTACCTTTACACAAAACAGCCACAGTTGGAAGATTTAAAAATATTTAATAATAAATAATAAAACCAGAATACAATACTGATTATTTCAACACAATGACATTATAGAGTTCAGAGATCACAGGAAAATGCTTTAAAATAATACTGTATAATAGCCTGACATAAATATAGAAAACAGCTAGACTAATCGGGCTATTTCTATCTAGCTCTAAGAGAAATCACTGTTCTAAATAAATATCTTACTTACCGTGCAAAGGCAGAGTGCTGGTGAGTTGATGTGTTCAGGTTCAGACAAAATCCAAAATGCGCTATCTTTCTTTCTGAGAAAGTCTTATAGGTGCATAGGTTCATAGGTGTGCACTAGGCTAATAGCCCTGGAGCCTTTACAAGCCTAGCCCATAGGATTACCCTGGCATCGTGCCACCCGACCTTAGTTCCTAATTCCTCTGTTGAGTAAAGTTATTGGAGTGATCCCCGGGGCGAATTTTCTACTTCCCATCTACTCATCAAGATTTCTCTTGAAGAGGGCCAGTGAGGTGCTCTGCTTGACATGCATGGGAAGTCTGTTCCATAGCATGGGCAGTCTCTGTTATGAACCTGTCCCTCCAGCATGTTCTGTTGATTGTGGTAATGAGGCTGAGGTCTCTGGATTGTGTGGAGTGGAGGGATTGGGATTTCTTCTTAAACTGATAACACAGTACTGCTGACCCATTTCAGATTACATCATTCTTAACAGTTCTGATTTAGTTTCCCAGGCTAAGAGAAACTCAAAATTTACATTTCTTTTTGTAATCTGCACCTGCAGGAAGCCACAGCAATAAAATACATTTTGCATGTAAAATCTAGTAATTAACCCCTGTCCTAAAACAATAGAAAGAATTCCTTAGTCCAGACACCCTGTCCTCAAGCTTTGAGACCAAACAGTCATAAAATGCTTTACTTTAGCAGCTTTCTTCCAGAAGGGTGCACTGTGGTTACATTTTGAAAGCTTAGTACAACATATAGTTTAATCATAACATATAGTTCGCTTTACATTTGTAGAACAAGCCCATGGATTACATTAATATTTACAATGACATAGAATTATTTACAAAATTCTATCTAGCTAGGCTGACAGCCTTCACATACCCCCCCCCCCCCCGGGGAGAACTCAACCTAGTTTTTCAAGTGACCCTTGAGAAACGTTGCTTGAGAGGGTTAGGTCTATCTAAGTATACTTTACCCCATTCCCTGCCTTAAGAGCCCATCTGCATTGGCATTGCTAATCCCACTGTGGTGCTGCACTGACATATAATATACTTGCAACCCTAGGCTCCATCTTAGCAAATTGGCATTTTGCTGGCTGTCTCGGTGTAACCATGTTAGGGGATTGTGATCTGTAACTACGGTGAATTTTCTCCTATACAGATAAGGCTGAAGTTTCTGCAGTGCCCAAACTAAGGCTAGACATTCCTTTTCTACAGCTGCATAGCATTCCCCCCTGGGTTGGAGCCTATGACTGAGATAAACCACTGGGTCCTCTTCTCCCTCTGAAGAAATCTGGCTAAGTACTGCACCCACCCCATTGTTCAAAGCCACCACTTGCACAACAAATTATTTGCTGTAATCTGGACTGGCTAACACAGAGGGTCCTCCCAAAGCTTCTTTAAGCCTCTGGGATGCATGCTCACATGCTGTGGTCTGCAATACCTTATCTGGACTGTTTTCCTTGTCAGGTCTGTGAGTGGAGCAGCTATGGTACTATAACTGGGGACAAACTTTCTGTAGTACCCTGCTGTCCCTAAGAATGCCCTCACCTATTTTTTGGTAACATTTGCAGACCATGCCTGAATGGCTTCCACTTTGACAGGTTCTGGCCTGATCTTACCACTCCCCACTCTATGTCCCAGGTAGGAGACCTCTGCCATACCTGCCTGACATTTGCTAGGCTTAATGGCCAAGCCTGCCCTCTGTAGTCTACACAGCACCTCCCTAACATGCTGAAGGTGCTCTTGCCAGGAATGTCTGTAGATGGCAATATCATCTAGGTAAGCAAGGGCAAACCCTCCTGCTCCTGCCAGAATATGATCTACCAGCCTCTGGAAAGTCACTGGGGCATTTTTCATCCCAAAGGGTATGTTTGTGAACTCATACAAGCTAAAAGGAGTCACAAAGGCTGAGCTATCTCTAGCACTGGGAGTCAAGGGCACCTGCCAATAACCCTTGATAAGATCAGTGGTGGTAAGATACTTAGTCCCACCCAGCTGCTCTAGGGCTTCATCTGACCTAGGCATGGGGTAAGCATCTGACTCTGTGTGACTATTTAATTTCCTGTAGTTCACACAGATCCTGGTGCTGCCATCCTCCTTTGGCACCAGCACCACTGGGGAGGCCCAGGGACTGTTGGACTCTTGAATTACCCCTAGTGCCAACATTTTTCTGCATCTCCTCCCTCAGAGTCTGTTTGACTCTCTCAAACATAGGTTCATAGGTTCATAGGTAGGTACTGGGCTATCTGCCCGAAGGCATATATTAGCCCAGCCGCATTGTGCAGTATTCATCGCCCCTTTCGTTAGTTCCCTAGGCCTTTGATCTAGCAGCTAGTACCCTTAGCCCCTATCTAGTAGAGCTCTTGGTATGATCCCTGGTGTGAACTTTCTGTTACCCATCCACTCGTCAAGGTTCCTCTTGAAGAGTGATAGTGAGGGGCTCTGTCTTATGTAGATCGGGACCTTGTTCCATAGCAAGGGAAGTCTTTGCGAAGGGAATCTATCCCTCCAGCATGTTCTATTCATTGTTGTGCTGAGGTTTATATCCCTAGAGCGTGTAGCTTGAGTAGATTTGGTTTTGCTAAGATGGAGCATGTTCAACAGTTCTGGGTTGGACATGGCTCTGTATGTTAGACAGAGATCGCCTCTGAGAAGGCGGTATGCAACAGAGAAAAGCCTTAGTTTTTTCAATCCTATAAGGGACATCCTATAAGGGACCTGCCTAATAGGCCTTTGGGGTCCTGTATCCACCTGGTGCTGCACCAGGTGGGTTCACCCTGGTTTCCCAGTGAACATGTCCATAAACTCCTGTAGCACTGCTTGGATTTCTCAAACCAGGGTAGGAGATAGCTGCTGGGACATTGCGGCTCCTTCCACTGAGGTGTCAGTCTGAGCCTCACTGAAAAGATCAGTCACCAGGTTTCCTCAGACTCCTTCTGTAATCCACTACAAATACTCAGTGCAAGGGTCTCCCTATCATGGTAAGGTTTCATCGTGTTACCATGGTACAATCTGTGCCCCTGCCTCCTGCCTAGCAGTTCTACCATGTAGTTAACATCACTTACCTTTCTTACCACCTTGTAGGGCCCCTCCAAGCTGCTTGCAGCTTGTTGTGTCTGACAGGAATGAGAACCATTACCCTCTGCCCTACAGCATACTCTTTAGCTCAAGCATTCCTGTCATACCAGACCTTTTTCTGTTTTTGGGCCTCTGCCAGGTTCTCCTGGAACAAGCTCATAAGTTCTCTGAGCCTTGTCCTGAGGTTTAGGACATATGCCACAACAGACTCCTGGTGAGATTCACTCTCACCTTCACATTCATCTCAGATTAAATCTAGAGCCCCCCCCCCTATGCCCATACAACAATTCAAAGGATGAAAAACCTGTGGATTCCTGGGGAAACTCTCTGTAAGCAAACAACAGATGGGACAAGTATTTGTCCCAACACCCTCTTAAACTGGTCTGCAAATACCCATAGCATGGACTTGATTGTAGAGTTTAACCTCTCAACAAGACCATTTGTCTAGGGATGGTAGGGGGAGTTCTTCAGGTGCTTCACCCCACAGTACTTCCACAGACAAGCCGACCAGTTTGACATGAAATTGGCACCTCTGTCAGTCAGTATTTCATTTGGGAAACCTACCCTGCTGAAAATCTATAACAAAGCATTTTCCACCTTTTCTGCCTCAGGGTATCTTGCAGCATAATCTACTAGCACTGGGATATACTTTTTCCCTGTGGAACGTGGGGTACTCAGAGGCCCCACAATATCCATAGCTACCCTCTGAAATGGCTCCTCAATCACAGTCAAAGGCATCAAATGAGCTTTCACAGTGTCTCCTGCCTTGCCTACCTTTTGGCGCTGCTGACAGGTCCTACAGTACCTTGTTACATCTCTAGAAATCCCAGGCCAATAGAAGATCTGCATAATACATCTCTTTGTACATTTTATGCCCATGTGACCTACAAAGGGAATATCATGGGCTATGGCTAGAAGTGCCAGATGGTAGGCTCTAGGCACTATGAACTGATGTACTCTCTCACCTTCTAGCCCTCCCTCAGGGGTCCACTCTCTATACAGTAACCCTTTGTCCCAGTATACAGATTCCCTCTTCTTTTGAGACTCAAATGCCTCACTATCTACCTGCCTCAGGCCTTGCAATGTAGGGTCTGAGAGCTGAGCCTGTCTCAACTTTCTCCTTGTACCCCTCCCAGCTCCCCTTCCACAGGAAGTCTGGCATCCTCTGACAGCTGTGCCTCACTGTTGGCCTGGGTACTACTACTCAACTTTGCCCTTGCAGTCACTCTGTCCAAGAGAACATCAGTACCCACAAGCAGCTGTGTCTCACCTTCAGTCTCACTGCTACAGTGTAGCTACCTCCCTGAAGTAACCATCTCACCAGTCCTGGCTGCAAGTGTGCGGTCTGTCTGGGTCTCCCCCAGGCTACCAGATCCACATGCTTGTCTACAAGCCTGACTGTGTGTAACTGCTTGAGCACATGATACTGCATTACCAAAATCATTCCCTATCAGGACATCTGCAGGGGTTTCCTCAAACACACCTACTTGCTGGCTTCCTTTTCCACCATCCCAGTCAAGGTGACCTCTAGCCAAAGGTATATGGAATGGGGTCCCTCCTAAAGCTCTGACTGGAGTAGACTGCCCAAGCAAGTAGTGCTCCTCTGTAACCATTGCAGGCTTCATAATGGTTATATTAGAGGCTGTGTCTTTCTTATCAATGGCCTCTTTGCCATTCACTATGATAGGATATAACCTCTGGTGGTAATTGGTACCCTTGTTGTCTCAAGACAACCTACTGTTGGCATTTTGTCCTTTCCACTTACTGGCTCTGTCACCTTTTGCTCCCCACATTGCCTCCATGGACATTTATATACCACATGGCCCCACTGGTTGCATTCAAAACATTTAACCCTAGGTCCTGGACATGTACCTGGACTAGTGGCTTCCCCTGCTACTGTCATATTCTGTTGAGGCAGTCTGGGCTTCCCACCATGAGTTCCTTTAGACCCATGAGCAGTACTGGGGGTCCCTTTCCTGTGCAAGGATGTTCTGCTTACTAGGTATAGGTCTCCCTTCTTCCCCAACTCATCTGAAGTAGCACTCTGTCTATCAGCTATCCAGATCCTCATGTCCTCAGGCAAAGTGCTAAGGGCTTGTTCCCTCACCAAAAGGTCTGCCAGCCCTTCAAACATGGTTACTTAACATCCACTCACCTACCTATGAAAATAAGTGCTCAGTTCAGCAACATATTCACACACACTTTTACCTGCCTTGCATCTATGCTCATGAAACTTTTTCCTATAAGTTTCAGGTGTTAGCTTAAAAAATTCTAACAAACAATTCTTTACAGCATTATAGTTAAAGCAGTCAATGTCAGATAATTTGTGAAGCACATTTAAAGCTTTACCATGGAGTAAGGGGGTCAGGAACCATACCCAGAGCCTTTGGTCAACATCATACTGTTTACATACCCTCTCAAACATGTGAATGAAACTATCAACACTATCCCCCTCTGTAAATTGCAGAAGAAAATTACTGACCTTTTGTGCTTCTGGGGTCCTGTTACTCTCTTCCCCATTACCTCCATGACTCTGGTGAAGAGTCAACATCTCCTTTTCATGCTGCCTCTGTCGCTCCTTTTCCACAGCTTCCATTTCCAAATGCCTAGCCTCCAACTCAAGTCTCTTTAGCTCCAGATGGATTTTTAAGTCCTCTGTTGAAAGGTTGAGCTGTCCATTCTCTGAGTGTTGTACATCTCCATGGCCAGTCTGATCGTCCTCCTGATTGCTGCTTTCTGATGCGGCTGAGACCAAAGCTGCAATCATGTCTGCCTTAGTCAGGTTTCCAGGTACCAGTTCCTTAGCCTGGCACATCTCAGCCAATTGGCTCCTTGTCAGCTTGCCATACTCCTCTGCTAACATGCTTGCCTGCTCTCCCTAACTAAGCTAACAAAAGAAATAAAACAATTGTGGTTTGAACTCTGAATATTCACTGTGTGGATGATTTAGAGTGCAAAAACATCTTCAGTGATCACTGTACACAAGCTACAGGAATTCACTATCCACACCACTACAAGCCAATTAGTATGTGATGTGGCTAACTCACCACTATCAAACAATTAATATTTGATGTGGATATCCTACCACTGCCAAACAATTAATATGTGACACCATGTACTGGCCCAGTAATCAAAGAGCCTCAGTCCTCACCACCAGCACCAGTGAGGGGCGTACACATTGGGAAGGATAACAATTATACACACAGTAAAGTACAATTTCACTTAAGAGCACACGGAGATCACAGTCAGTCTGGAGCTGGTTTCTCCCTTTCTCTCCAGATCCCTAATAAGACTCCCTACTGGCACAGCCATAGGGTACAGATCTTAGCCTACTGGTCAAGCCAAAACCTCCAACACCATCGCTGTCCAACCAGTGCTTTGTGTCCCTGCCCAAGTAGCTGACACACACACACACACACACACACACACACACACACACACACACACACACTTTGAGAAATGAATTATATACAAATGCACAGACACTCCTGGGGAAGGCTGGCACAAGTTCTCCAGCTATGCACATTTCTGCCCAGGCTATAAGGTAGTAATCCACTGCCACCAACCACTATTTATCAGCTACTAATAAGGCCCTTCCCAAAGGGTGACCAATATCACAATGTAATATTACTGTTATCCAAATAATGTGTGACCCAGGGCTAAAGCTATTGGAGTGGCTTGGACAGTATCACCGAATACATGCAATGTACGCTAAGAGCTTAAATTACCTTTACACAAAACAGCCACAATTGAAAGGTTTAAAAATATTTAAAAATAAATAAGAAAACCACAAGACAATACCGATTACTTCAACACAACAACATTAGTTCAGAGATCACAGGAAATTGCTTTAAAATAATACTGTAAAATAGTCTGACATAAATATAGAAAACAGCTAGCCTAATCAGGCTATTTACATCTCTAAGAGAAATCACTTTTCTAAATAAATGTCTTACATACAGAGCAAAGGCAGAGTGCTGGTGAGTTGATGTGTTCTAGTTCTGACAAAATCCAAAATGCTCAATCTTTCTCTCTGAGACAGTCTAAAATTGATAACACAGTACTGCTGAGTCACTTCTGACTTCATCATTTTTAACAGTTCTGATTTAGTTTCCCAGGCTAACAGAAACTCAAAATTTACATTTATTTTTGTAAGCTACACCTGCAGGAAGCCGCAGCAATAAAAGACATTTTACATGTAAAATATAGCAATTAATTCTTGTCCTAAGACAATAGAAAGAATTCCTTAGTCCAGACATCCTGTCTCCGAGCTTTGAGATCAGCAATAAAATGCTTACTTTATCGGCTTTCTTCCAGCGAGGTGCACTGTGGTTACATTTTTGAAGCTCAGTACAACATATAGTTTAATCATAGCATATAGTTCTCTTTACATTTGTAGAACAAGCATGTGGATTACATTAATATTTACAATGAAATATAATTATTTACAAAATATTATCAAGCTAGGTTGGCAGCCTTCACAGTTGTATTGTTAAGGGATGTAATAGACAAAGAGGGCTTAAGGTGTTTGAGGGATATGTGGAGGAATAGCAGAAGTCTATTTTTTATTTATTTTTTATTAAGTATTAGCTGGTTATTAGAGAGCCAGTTTTCAATAGATTTGAAGGATTTTCATGTGAAGGTTTTCAGATCGGAGAGGTTATCAGAGATGGTAATGACTGTGGAGTCATCGGAATATTGTATGAGAGATGACTGAGGCCAGGATGTGCATAGGTGATTTGCAAAGATGTTGAACAATCAAGGATCAAGTATTGATCCTTGAGGGATTCTCATCTTGATGGGGAGTGCAGGAGATAGTGAGGAAAGCCATTTAACAGATTGTTGTCTGTCAGTGAGGTAGCTGCAAACCAGGAGATTGCTGAAATTGAGAGATTAAGGTCAGAGAGTTTAGCAAGGAGCAAGGGATGAAAGACAGTGTCAAAAGCTTTGGAGAGGTCTGAAAAGAGAACGTAAATGAGTTTATTGTTGTCTCAGGTTAGATAGTTCTCTGAAGTTACCTCCTTTGTGAATGGGTAGAGTATAAAATTGTTTCCACATAGAGGGTACTGTGGATTCATTTTAAGAGCAGTTAATAAGGATCGAAATAGGATAGGGTAATGAGTTAGCAGCTGTCTTAAGGAAGACTAGAGTTAAGTTATCAACTGAAGAGGAGCATGGTTTAAATTTAAGAAGTAAGTATTTTATATTACGTCTTGGTACAGGTTTTAGGGAGAATGCGTTGTTTTGTTTAGAAGGGCTAGGGGGTCAGGGGAGTTAACAGAATCGGAGGTTTGCTTCAGTTTTCTAATAGTATCAATGAAGTAGGAGTTAAATATAGATGCAATTTTTGGTGAGTATTGTTTGGATACGGGTTAGGAGTTGAAGGGTTTCCTGGGTGTAGTATTTGATTGGTGGAGTTGCAGAACTTTTTTGGATTAATAGTATATAAAATTTGGGGCTTTTTGCGGAAGTTTTTTTTTGTTTTTATTGTTATGTTTTTTGGTAAGGTTGTGAAGTTCCTTATAGGTTTGAAGATGTGGGCGGGATTTTGTTTTACTCCAGATTTTCCAAGCATTGTCTCTTTTATGCATTAAAGAGTGTGTTGTTTGAGATAACCATGGTGAAATGAGAGATTTAACTCTAATTATTCAAAGTGGGGGGGATGAGAGAGTTCAGAATGTTTAGAAATATTGATTTAAAATTTTGCACTGCATCATCTAGAGGTAGGTAAGTTAGAAATTACTAGTTAATGGAGGAGAGAATGCTATTGAAGGTATCAGGATAGAAACTGGAGAGTTTACAACATTCTTTACATTTGTGAGGTCTGGAATAGTGGGGGAGAATCTATGTACTCTTATTGGTAAGTGGTCGCTTAATGAATCAGGTGATGATTCAGGGTAGGAATATGTGTGTGGATGAAAAAAATAGTATTCAGTCTATTATAAAATGGGAATTAGTTGGTTTATTAATATGGGTAGGAGTGGTGATTCATTGTGAGAAGCCATGCAAGTTAATGCAGGAGCTAGGGCTGTTAGAGGTCAGTGAAAGACAGTTGATATTGACTTATCCTAGCAGAGTAGTTTCATTTATTATATTACGTGTGAGCCAGGAGAGGATTTGTTCTAAGATGGTGATGTTGTCACCCAGAGGTACATATATTGCAGCAATAGTTCATGTATTGTGGTCATAAGTTTTGCAGTTGGCAGTTAGGAGTTCAGCAGGGTGAAATGAAGGGGGAGGGTTGGATAGAGGGGACAAGGTGAGGTGGTTAGAGTAACTTATAGTGACTCCCCCACCTTTTGTATTAGGTCTGTCAAGACATAGCATGGTGTAACCGGGGAGAGATTCTTTGTCCAAGATATGAGGTTTGAGCCAGGTTTCAGTGAGGGTTATTATATCTGGGGAGTGTTGTGCCATCCAAGCATGAAATTCACTTACTTTGTTGAGAATGCTGCAGATATTGATTGAGTATATTGGTAAATACTTAGCAGGTTCTTTGAGGTGAGGAGGAATAGGATGTATGGTTAGGTTATTTATGAGAGGGTGAGTATTTGATCCAGGGTTAGGAAGAATGTCACCCAAAAAGAGCAAAGTGTTTGAAGGATAAGTTGAGGTTCAGTGAGAGAGGTGATGAGTGATATTTTGGCTTGGTTCTAGGAGTAACTGGCATGTAGGGAATTTTGATTTTGGGAAGGAAGGAATTTGTAGTAGGGAAGATATTGGGTGCTATTGAAATTAAGTATTGGAATTGAAGGCTGGGGTATTATGAATGGAAATTGGAGGAAGGTGTAGTGGGTTTATTTGTGTATGATATGAGGAGATGTAGTATAAGAGTAGAAGAAGGGGAGTTTCAGATTAGAGCAATAACCACGGTGTGATAATGTGGTGTAGACGTATAGAGGTGAGTGTTTTGTATAAGTGTAGAGTTACTGACAGTTTAAGCTTTAAGATGGAGTGTTTCTAGGGTAAGTGAAAAGGTAGATAAGAAGATATAGGATGGTACAATAATTGCAGCAAGACTAGGGACTTACAGTAGTTAGGGAGATAGTTTAAAGGAGTTGGTATGTAGTAGAATAGTTTTTTTTTTTTAATTCAAGGAGAAGGTAGATGTAAGAGTAGGTGAAGTAAGTATAGCCCAGGAGAGGGTGGCTTGATAGGGTAGTGGTGTGTTACAGTGGGAGGTATTTATGTGTGGATGGATGAAATGAGTGGGTGGGGTATGTAGTGTGTAGTGGCTAGGTAGGTGGGATTAAAGATTGCGTATCGATAAGTACGGGGGGATAGTGTAGAATGTAATTGATGAAAACAGGAGGAAACAGAGGTTCTAGGGAGGGTGGGGAAAAGGAGGTTACCTATAAATATAATCCATTCAATGCTGGGTGGGAATGGGGTAGGTTAGGGGAGAAGTGTGATCCAAAGGGGGAATAGAGGGGGCAGAAACCACGAGGCAGACCAGATAGCCAAAACTAACAGAACCAATCAGCCACTACAGAGTCCCAGGTTAGTGCCAGACATTAAACGCCTAAAGTTGAGGACTTTTGTTAGCCACTGTTGTAGTTATTAAGCTATCTATTAATAAAATATTTTTCTATATTCTTTTAAAGTTGAGAAGCACTGAGGCAATATTCTTGATAGTTAGGAGGTACGGGGGGGACTAAAAAACTGTAGCAACCCAGTAGTGTGCATGTCACTGTCTTCAAGAGACTAATTATTAAGGCAAATAAACTTCAACCAACTCTAAGCAAAAAGACTAGGGTAACATACACAGTCACCAGGTATTGACTCTCATTTTGTAGAATTTGTATTTTTTCTTGTTTTAAAGGTGATGTTGCTGTAGGGGGGAAGGAGATCCAGGTAGCCAACTTGATAGAGTAATAACCACTTATGCTGGAAGAATAGAGGAGCTGTAAAAGAAAAGAAAAATCAAATAGGGAAGTTAGGGAGAGGGGTAAGAGAGAGTAGGTAACTACTGGAAAAAGATACAGTCAGTATGTAAAGCTAGGTATAACAGGGGAATGAGTTATACAAGAAATGGTGTAGCAGAAGTCTGTTAGCGGAACAAAGATTTTTGTTATAAAAAGAAGCAGGTAAAAAGCAGGACAGAACAAAAACAGCCATTAAATCAATAGGATGCAAGCACAATAAATTACTTAAACCATAGCCAGCACAAAGACCATATTCTGTAAGAAGCTACTAAGCAAGGAACTGTTTAAGTAGATAAGTAGATTGCGGACACAGTGTTATATTAATTAACAATAATTTCCATTAACCCAAAAAGTGGTGCAATGGTGCAAAAAAAATACTATCTTGTTTGCTCATTTCCCACCGTTCCTAGCTAGTATAGTCCAGATCCCAGGCTTTGCTTGTCTTGGGATTTTATTTTCTTTGTTCAGAGCTATCCAGGCCTTGCTGTGGTAATGGGAAGTCCTACTGCTTACCAGTGGGAGTGGTGAGCATTGTACTACCTATCTAACACTAAAGGAGTGGTTTCTGGCTCTGAAATTGTAATGTTATTAGCCTTTTTGGGCTGATTTCTATCCCTTTTCAACTTTCTGGCTTAAAAACGCATGTGTTTGCACATTTTTTGCATCGTGCAGCACTGCAGGGCTATGGTTAAACTATTCCAGGTGCTAGAAAGTCTGCATTTCAAATCAGAACTAGCTGGTTTCTCAGTAGTAGCACTAAAATCTGAACCCCTGTGACTAGCACTTTCTCTAGAACCTGCTGGAAAGCACTAGGAAGCCTGAAACTGATACAAGCATTCAACTGTCCTTGTCAATAAGGAGAAATTAATCGTAGGCACTAAACAGCCTATAATTTCAAAGTAACTTGCAAAGGTAAGGGAAAACAGCTCTTGTACTTTACAAAAAAGCACCTAAACAGGCATATCCAAGGGTCAGCTTCTAGTGATTTCTCCTGTCCACCTGGTGAATCTGGGCATACTGGGGCAATGTGGCAACTGCCTCATGTACACAGACAACCCTCTCCTCCTACCACCCAACATTACAACCTGCGAGAGATGCACTTACATAGCCAAACTGGAAGCTAAGCTCTCTCCAGCCAAGATTGTGTTAAAAAGTCAAGAGGAGAAGGTTAACACCTGCACTACACCTCAAGCAACACATAGCCCTTCAAAACCCACACCATCAACACCCACACATAGCAACACTAAACCCACATATGCGGAGGCCCTTAATATTAACCTGCCCAAGCAACAAGGATGTCCGAAGCTGAAATGCAAACAAAAACCAGTCACAACCAAAGTGACACATAGTTCATACCAGTGTGCCACCCAACAACAGCCCCTAAGACAAGACAATGTACCCAACACTTTAGTCTTATGTGACTCTATAGTCAGGCACACTGATGTCCCACTCACCAGGCAGAACAAGGAGAAAATTACAGTCAGCTGCCTGTCGGGTGCCAGGATCTGCCACATAACGCATGCACTCAAGTGACTCCACAACAAGTACAAATATGACTCTTTCACTGTCCATGTTGGAGTGAATGACTTGAGACATACCTCCCTGGACTACATGAAAAGAGACATAGAAGAGCTCTTGGATCATGTGGCCCAGGTAGGTATGACCCTTGCCCCGAGTAGCATCCTGCCTTCGCCCAGAATGATACCACAGTATAAGGACAAAATGATTGACTTTAACAATTGGCTAAGATTCTGGTGTCATTCAAAGGGGATCCAGTATCTGTCTGCCTGGGAAGACATGATCAACAAAGCATGATGCTTTGCCAGAGCTGATCTGTGCCTGTCACCCCTGGGATTCAGGTTACTGGCTAAAGCTCTTGCCACCCCTATAGTGCCTTTTTTAGGCAAGGTTCAAAGGACAAAACCACCACCATAACAGATACAAGCATGCAAAATCTGAAGGTAATGCTACTCAATGCTAGAAGTCTAAACCTCAAATGCACTCTCTCGAGGCACTCCTAAAAATGAAGAACATTGATATCTGTGCAGTAACTGAGACCTGGTTCAAGGCTCCAGAGAGCACCCCTGCAATACCAGGCTACAACTCTTACCACACGTTTCAGCCAACAAACCAAGACCGAAACCCTAAAGTTGGAGGAGTGTCCAAATTCACCAAGGATATTCACACCTCCAGGCTAGTTGCCCAACACAATGCATCTGAAATTCTCCAGGTGCAACTAACACTAGACTGCAATCCAAATTGTACCTTGCTACAGATCTCCCACCATGCCCCAAGATTCTCACTACACCTTTCTAAACATACTGGAAAATCTTAAGATACAACCAAACACCCTAATACTGGGTGATTTCAAATACCCTGCCATTAACTGGTAAAACTGCTCGGGTACCGACACCTTTTCTAATGGTTCTTGGAATTCATAAATTCCAATGCCCTGGATCAACTAATCCATTGTCCCACCAGGGGCTCCAATATCCTAGACCTGGTCATTATCAACATGCGAGATAGATGCCCCACACCAGTGGTCACCCCTCATTGGTCAGGTCTGACCATAAGCAAATCACCGTTGACATCCACATCCCAACCCCACCCCCCAGTATGGAAACTGCCATAAAAAACTTCTCCAAAGCCAACTTCATGCTACTCAAGAGAGAAGTGACAAACTTCATGGCACCCATGCAGACGGATCTGAAAGTTCGACTGCTGAATCCTATACTAAGGCACTGTACGAGCATATCCACTCGTGCATGAATCATGCCATCCCAAATAGAACCAAGATGCTCTTCTCCAAAAAAAGGAAGCCAATCTGGTGGTCCCCTGCCATAAACAAACTATACAACAGAAGGAAGAAACTGTTGCAGAAAAGAGGAAAATCCCAGGATGCAAAAATCTCCCTTACCAGCCTTAGTAAGAAGCTGAGATCCCTCATAAAATCCTCAAAAGCTAGTAACGAAAATAGAATTGCCAAAGATTCCAAACACAACCAGAAGGCATTCTATAGTTATGTCAAGAATCTAAATGGCAATGCTCAGATTTGCTCTGAGCTACAACAGAATGGCATTAAATATACCGATTCCAAGGATATTGCCAATATCCTGGCAGATTGATTTAGTGCCAACTTCACCGCCCCCTCTCACCCCCTAAAGGGCCCATCTCAATACCAAAAGATTGCTAAATTCTGGTAATCACAGACACACAGGTAGAAACTGCACTCTCCAAAGCTAAAAATACAGCATCCATGGGATCAGATGACATCCCAGGCTGTGTACTACATGAAATACAAAATGAACTGGCACCTCACCTAAGTGTCATGTTTAATCATAGCCTCACCTCAGGCTTCATGCCCACTGAGTGGAGCACAGCTACAGTTATCCCACTCCACAAGGGAGATCCACCTTGGATCCCAGGATCAACCATCCCATCAGTCTGACAAGCCTGATCTGCAAGGGCATGGAACGCATTAGCATAGAACTTATAAACAAAGACATTGGCAACCTTCAGACACTGGACCCCACCCAGTTTGGGTTCATGAAGGGCCGATCTTGTCTCCTGACACCTGATTCACTTCTTGAAATCAGTCTCCAGAGCTTTGGATGAGGGTATGTTGGTCCACACAGCCTATCTGGACCTTGCCAAGGCCTTTGACACCACCCCCCACTCTGGAATCATAGATAAACTTACTAAGCTGAGCATAAATCCCTATATCACTCAATGGGTTGCCAACTGGCTTACTGAGAGAACCCAGACTGTAAAAGTAGCCGACTCCAAATCCAGCTCCAGACAAGTGACAAGTGGAGTACCTCAGGGTTCAGTCCTGGGACCGCTTTTGTTTGGCATTTACTTCTCTGAAGTACAGGCCAGTACTAAGGGACTCTGGCTAACAAAGTTTGCAGATGACTGCAAACTGGGAGCCATTATTGAATCCCCAAATGATGTGGATATTCTACAAAAGGGCCTTACAGAAACAGATGCTTGGTGGCAGAGCCATGGGCTCAAGCTTAATGCCAAGAAATGTATAGTTATCCCCTTTGGGAAAAACCATGTACCCATGAATTACCACATAGGTGGCAGTACACTAAACAACGAAAGTGTGATGAGACACTTAGGGACACAGGTGGACAGCGGTCTCACCTTCGATAACCACATCGCCACATCAGTCAGGAAATCCTTCTATGTGGTACACCTCATCAGTAAAGGCTTTTCATCCAGAAAAAAGGAGGTCATTGCCCCACTGTACTCATTGCTCATTAGACCCATTACAGAATATAATGCCCCATTTTGTATATACCTCACAAGACATCTGTAACAGCTGGAAAGGCCGCAGAAATACCTCACTAAAAGAATCACAGGTCTAAAGCAGATGCCATATGCTGACCATCTAAAAACACGCCAGCTATACTCTGTGGCATATCGTCTACTCAGAAGTGATCTCTGCTTAACATATAAGGCCATGTCAAACCCTGAGATGCTGGACATGCTACACTTAAAGAAATCCCAATCCCTCACAGTCACACGCTCCAGGGATCTAAACCTTGTCATCACAATGAACTAAACATGCTGGAGGGATAGGTTCCAGACCCAGAGACTCCCCATACTCTGGAATAGACTGCCCATACATGTCAAGCAGAACGTCTCCTTGGCCCTCTTCAAAAGGAACCTTGATGACTGGATGGGAGATAGGAAATTCACCCCAGGGATCATGTCAGTCACCCTGCTAGACAGGGGTCCAGGGAAGTAAATATTGTGGGAAGAAATATCCAGGGAATTGTCATGGCTAGGCTTGTATAGGCCCTAGGGCCGATAGCCTAGTACCAACCTATGAACCTATAAAAAGAAGAACAAATAAACCAAAAAAACGCACCACCTAGGTTTTCGGACACCACACAGTTTTATTTAACACAAATTGTTAGGCGCTTTCATCAGTCCAAGTTTACTTCATCAGAACAATTACTACAAGGAGAAAAAAGAATTTAAATAGGTTAAAATCAACTACTATTGGCTAAAAATAAACCAATCAGTTTAGACCCTTAAAATTAAGTTGACAAGTCTAAAAAAAATGTCACCATTATAAAATGTATGAGAAAATACAAATAATGTATGCACTATAAATAAATTATTTCAACAAATTGCTCCAAATGAACTAAAATGTTAATTTAAAGTGGTTATAACTTTATATTTTTCCTGCCTTTTCCTTCAATACTGGTATAATATATATAAAATCATTTGAACCAGGGTGCAGGTTAGCAGCTAGCCTTACTTGCCACATTAACCCTTTTTTACATAAAATGTTCTTCCAATCCCCACCTCTCAGGTCTATTTGCACCGTGTCCAAAACAGCAAATTTAAAACCAGAAAAAGTCTCACATAACATGCTGTGTCTATACAAGGCATTTGTTTCTTTCTTGTTTTTTATGTCGTATAAATGTTTGTAAATCCTAGATTTGAGGGCTCTCTCCATTTTACCAACATAAAATCCAATGCAGGTGTTACATTTTGCAAGGTACACAATTCTGTTGGTAAAACAGTTTCCCTTTCTAAAAAAACACTGTAGTTTCAGTTCTGTTAGATAAAGTAACAAAAGGTATCAGCAGAATAAAACTACACTGGTTCCCCTAGGCCAGTACGAGGAATAAATGGCAAGTTTGGTATTCTCCTTTATAAAAATTACAATTTTCAAGAACAGTATACTGGGCCCGAAGAAACCAATGAGGGCAAAAAAGATGAACCTTGTAATTACTAAACTAAAAACCTTACTTAATATGAAGAGCTTTATGAGAAGGTTATTGGTAGGGTAGAGAAAAAAATGTAATATTTAATTTCAAAGGAAGAAAAGGAAACTAGATAGACTTATTAAACAATAACAGTGTAAAGCAGTTTACCCTACCAATAAATTGTATATTGCTAGGCAGGGTTCAAGTAGTATGGGGTTTTAGTTATTACCCTAATGATTGTGAAACAATGCATGAATTGGATAATGGTGTATGTGATGATTATTTTGGTAATGAACATACAGTGGATCAACCTGGGCATCAGGGTTTTCCTACATTGAGGCACTCGGAAAGAATAGTGAACAGGCATCAAGGAAGGCAATATTCTTACAGCCAAGTAGTTCAATACCAGAGAGGATATGGGAACAGAGGGAAAGGTAGGGGCAGATATTAGAGGATGTTGATCATCAGATTCTTCACATCTCTCAAGGGTTTAGTTCATAGGTTCATAGGTAGGTACTAGACTATCGGCCCAAGGGCCTAAGTAAGCCTAGCCAACAAGGTTCCCTGGCTTACAACACCCAAGGAAGTTATTTTCCTGTGCCCATGTCAAGCAGAGCCACCAAAGTGATCCCCGGGGTGTATTTCCTATTTTCCATTCACTTATCAAGATTTTTCTTGAAGAGTGCTAATGAGGAACTTTGCTTGACATAGATGGGTAGCTTGTTCCAGAGTATAGGAAGTCTCTGGGAGAGGAATCTATCCCTCCAGTGTGTCCTGTTTATTGTGGTGACAAGGTTTAGGTCCCTAGAGCATGTAGCTTAGAGGGATTGGGATTTCTTTAGGTGTAGCATGTCCAACAGCTCTGGGTTTGACATAGCTTTATATTTTAGGCAGAGATCATCTCGGAGTAGGTGATATGCTACAGAGTAAAGCTGGAGTTTTTTTAGACGGTCAATGTAGGGCATCTGTTTGAGACCAGTAATCCTCTTTGTGAGGTACTTCTGTGACCTTTCCAGCTGCTACAGATGTCTTGTGAGGTACATTACAAAAGGGTCTTTGTACTCTAAAATGGGTCTAATGAGTGTCGAGTAGAGGAGAACACTGACCTCTTTTTTCCTAGATGAGAACCCTTTTGTGATCAGGTGTGCCATGTAGAAGGTTTTCCTGACTACTGTGGCGATGTGATTATCAAAGGAGAGACTACTGTCCACCTGGGTCCCCAGGTCTCTTATCACACATTCTGCGTTAAGTAGACTGCCACCTATGTGGTAGTTCATGGGTACAGAGTTTTAACCAAAGGGGATGACAATGCACTTTTTGGCATTGAGCTTGAGGCCATAACTCTGACACCAGGCATCTGTGTCAGTGAGGCCCTTGTGTAGGATGTCCACATCATATGGGGACTCAACTATGGCTCCTAGTTTGCAGTCATCTGTGAACTTAATTAGCCCATAGGCCTTTTGTGTTAGCCTGAACTTCAAAGAAGTAGACACCAAACAGGAGAGGTCCCAGGACTGAACCCTGTGGTACTCCACTTGTCACTGGTTTGATGTCAGATTTGGAGTCTGCAACTTTTACAGTGTGGGTTCTGTCAGTGAGCCAATTGGCAACCCATCTTGTGATGTAGGGATTTATACCTAGTTTAGTGAGTTTAGCTATAATTCCAGAATGGGGGATGGTGTCAAAAGCCTTGGCAAGGTCAAGATAGGATGTGTGAACCACCTTACCCTCATCTATAGCTTTGGTGACTGCCTCAAAAAAGTCAATCAGGTTCATGAGGCATGATCTGCCTTTCACAAACCCGAACTGGGTGGGGCCCAGAGTTTGGAGGTTACCAATGTCTTTGTTTATGGGTTCCATGATGATATGTTCCATGGCCTTACAGACCAAGCGATAGTTCCCAGGATCAGTGGTGGCTCCCCCTTTGTGGAGTGGGATAATTGTTGCTGTGCCCCATTCAGTGGGCACAAAGCCTGATGTGAGACTATGATTAAACATGGTGCTTAGGTAGAGAGCCAGTTCGTTCTGAAGTTCATCTAAAATGCAGCCTGGGATTTTGTCTGGTCCCATAGATGCTGTGTTTTTAGCTTTGGAGAGTGCAGCTTTTATCTGCGTAGTTGTGATTACAGGGACTCTGCATCCTTCCTGTATAGATATGGGTCCTTTAGGGGGTGAGAGGGGGTAAAGTTAGCACTGAACCTATCTGCCAGGATGTTGGCAATATCATTTGGTTCTGTATATTTATTGCCATTGTGCTTTAACTCAGAGCAGGTCTGATTGTTGCCATTGAGATTCGTGACAGCTATAGAATGCTTTGTGGTTGTCTTTAGAATCAGTGGGGATTTTGTTTTCATAGCTAGCTTTGGAGGATCTTATAAGGGATCTCAGCTTCTTACTGAGGCTGACCAGGGAACTCCTCCACTCATGGGATTTTACTCTCTTTTGCAACAGTTTCCTCCTTCTGTTGTAGAGTTTTTTTATGGCAGGGGACCACCAGATTGGCTTCCTTTTTTTGGAGGATAGTATATTCGTTCTGTTTGGGATAGCACAATCCATGCACTCATGTAAGTGCTTATAGAGTGCATCCATGTAGGATTCAGCAGTCATAACTGTATTGTCTATCTGCATGGGTGTCATGACGTTCACCACTTCTGTCTTAAGAAGCATGAAGTTGGCTTTGGAGAATTTTTTTACCATGATTTCCTTAATGGAGGGTGGGGGCGGGATGTGGATATCTAGGGTGATTAGCTTATGGATGGATCTGATCAACGAGGAGTTGACTTCATGTGTGGAACACCAGTCACTCATGTTAGTAATGACTAGGTCTAGGATATTGTGCCCCTGATGGGGGTGTGGATAAGTTAATCCAGGGCATTGTAATTTATGAATTCCAGAAAGCGTTGAGCAAAGGAGTTGGTACATGAGTAGTTTTCCCAGTTAATGGTGGGGTAGTTGAACTTGCCCATTATTAGGGAGTTTAGTTGAACCCTAACATTTTCCAGTATGTCAAGAAAAGAGTAGTGGGAATCCTGGGGCATGGTGGGGGATCTGTAGCAACAATTTGGATTGCAGTTTTGCCCAGAGTTAGTTGCACATGGATAACCTTGGATGCATTATGCTGATCAACTTGCCTGGAGGTGAGGATATCCTTAATGAATATGGACACACCTCCGCCTTTGGTGTTCCAGTCCAGGTTAGGTGGCCGAAAAGTGTAGTATGAGTTATAGCCTGGTAATGCAGGGATTCTCTCTGGAGCCTTGAACCAGGTCTCAGTCACTGCACAGATATCGATGTTCTCAATTTTAAGGAGTGCCTTGAGGGAGTGCATTTTGAGGTATAGACTTCTAGCACTGAATAGCATTACCCTCAGTTTTTGCTTGCCTGTTCCTGTTATGGTGGTGAATTCATCATTTGAACCTTGCCTAAAAAAGGCACTATAGGGGCAGTAAGAGCCTTAGCCAGTACCCAGAATCCTAGGGGTGACAGGTGCAGACCATCTCTGGCAAAACATCGTGGTCTTTCGACCATGTCATCCCAGGCAGACAGATATTGGATCCCCTTAGAATGACACCAGAAGCTTAGCCAATTGTTGAAGTCAATCATTTTGTCCTCATGCTGCGGTATCATTCTGGGTGATGGCAGGATGCTACTCAGGGCTAGGGTCATACCTGCCTGGGCTACAAGATTGGAGAGCTCTTCCATGTCTCTTTTCATGTAGTCCAGGGAGGTACATCTCAGGTCATTCACACCAAAATGGACAATGACAGAGTCATATTTGTACTTGTTGTGGAGTGACCTGAGTGCGTGGTTTATGTGGCTGATCCTGGCACCCGACAGGCAGTTGACAGTAACCTTCTCCTTGTTTAGCCTGGTGAGTGAGACATCAGTGTGCCTGACTATAGAGTCACCTATGACTAGTGTGTTAGGTACCTTGTTTTGCCTTATGGGCTGTGGTTGAGTGGCACACTGAGTCTGTGGGCTATGTGTCATTTGGGTTGTGTTGGGGGGGTGGAGGTTGCTTGCATTTCTGCTTTGGCAGTCTCTGTTGCTTGAGCAGATTATTATTGAGAGCCTCTGCAAATGTTTTTGTGTTTCTATGTGTGGATTTTGGTGGAGTAGGTTTAGTGGGACTGTGTGATGAGTATGGTGTGGTGCAAGTGTTTACCTTCTCATCTAAGTTCAGTCTTGATTGGAGAGAGCTTTACCTCCAGTTTGGCTAAATAAGTGCATCCCTCACAGGTTGTAGTGTTGGGTGGTAGGATGAGAGGTTTGTCTGTGTACATGAGGCAATTGCTACATTGCCCCAAGATGCCCAGATTCATCAGATAGACAGGAGAGAACACTGGGAGCTGACTTGCCTGAATAAAAAATTACTTTCCTCTAGACAAGTGAGGAAAGTGAGTTCAAGAGCTGTTTTTCTCTAAGCAAGTGAGAAAAATAAGTACAAAAACTGTTTAACTCTAGGTAAAGAGGAAGGCTGAGTGCTGTAGTAATGTGTAGCTTATTTAGTGCTAACAAGTTCTGAACAAGTGCTGATCACGAATAAGCAAATTCAAGTGCTAAAACTAAGAATCTGTACCTGGATCTTGTGGCAGATAGGCTACCTAGTGCATATCACGCCCAATGATAAGCTAGAATGCTTCCCTCCAACACAGAAAGGCTTGGGGGGGGTCTCAGAAGCTTACAAACAGTCCTGGATACAGCAAAATCTGTATCTGGACTAGACTAGTTATAGGAAAGGTGGAAAACAAGCACAAACACGGGCTTTTAAACCAGAAAGTTGAAAAAGATGGAAAAACTGCCAAACGGCCAATAAACTACAATTTCTGGGCCAGAAACCACTCTTGTGGTAGACAGGCTACCTAGTGCTTACCACTCCCACTGATAAGCTAGAAGGCTTCCCTCCAACACAGAAAGGCCTGGAGGCTCAGAAGCTTACAAACAGTCCTGGATACAGCAAATCTGTATCTGGACTAAACTAGTTACAGGAAAGGTGGGAAACAAGTGCAAATGCAGGCTTTTAAACCAGAAAGTTGAAAGATATGAAAAAACTGCCAAAACAGCCAATAAACTACAATTTCAGGGCCAGAAACCACTCTTGTGTTAGACAGGCTACCTAGTGCTTATCACTCCCACTGATAAGCTAGAAGGCTTCCCTCCAACACAGAAAGGCTTGGGGGCTCGGTAGCTTACAAACAGTCCTGGATATAGCATATCTGTATCTGGACTAGACTACTTACAAGAAAGGCAGAAAACAAGCTTAGAATTTTTTTTTTTGGAAAGTGGAAAGGGAGAAAGGAGAAACAGAAGATAATTCAAAATTAAGTACCCAAGTGGGTTGTCCTTCACAAATGTTCTCTCTGTATTAGGTAGAGTGAGCTGGTGACACTAGACTGGAATATAGCTGTGACAGAGCTAAACAGATGGGACTGGTACAAGTGTCTGAAGTCAAAATATGATCTCACTGTACTTGGTTGAGCGAGCAAATGAAATAGACCCAGGAGGAGTGTTTAAACACAAATTTACAGGAGGGGCAGGCAATTCCAAAGCCACCAAGATTAATACCAAAACAAGAACAGGGAGAGCGGGCAGGAAACTAATTGCAGAGACAGAGAGAGACCCCAGTATTCTATGAAACAATTAAATAGGAAAATAAATAACTACAGAGAGACACATGCACAATATTCAATGAAACAATTAGACAGAAAAATGAAATGCAGTGCAATCTTTAACACTGCAAGTTTGCACTTAACTCAGCTAGTAATGCAGTTGATTGTAGGTATGTAGCAGAAGCCAAAAAACTCAGGTATTGAGCAGTAATAAATTCAAAGATATGTGACTTACTTATAAATACAGAGAAACCCTCTAGGCTAAGAGTTTAACACTGAATATCAATGAAGTGAAACACAATAGCCCCCACTAATTGCAGGGACAGAGAGAGACCACAGTATTCTATGATACAATAAATAGAAAAATAAATAACTGCAGAGAGACACAAACACAATATTCAATGAAACAATTAAATAGACAGAAAAATGAAATGCAGTACAATATTTAACACTGCAAGTTTGTACTTAACTCAGTTAGTAATGCAGTTAATTGTAGGTATATAGCAGAAGCCAAACAACTCATTTATATCTATACCAACAGGTTAATTACTGAGGACATTTTTTTCATATTTCTCCAAAGGATTTAAATTTGTCCCTACTAAAATTCCTGATGCAGCTGAAGTTTTATTGGATATACAGTTATATACAAGAAAGTTAAACTTTAAAATCTAATTTTCCAAAAACAATGAAGGAAATATGGGTTCAAATCAAAGTGCAATTTTTAAAAAACGTAGTACATTTAATCATCCTTTGCATTTTTTGGTTGGAACTTTCGAAAAAGCAGTAAAAAAGGATGTTTATAAGTTGTGGGCAGAAAATAAGAAGGTATATTATAATCTGAATCAAAATGAGAGAATTTTAATGAAACAACTGAGAGAAGATAAGGGAATTCATATTATGACCCTGGACAAGGGAGGTGGCATTGTGCTTTTTAATACGGAAGATTATATTAAAATAATGCAGAATATTTTATTCAATGAGGACAACTATTTATACGTATCCAGAAATCAAATCAATATAATCATACCAGTATATTGATAGTTTTCTAGAAGAATATATATTGGATCAGCAGATTAATCAGGAGACATATGATTTTCTTTCATATTCCCACCCCAAGGTACCTGTGATGTTTGGTATCCCTAGGATCCACAAAAACATGTTAGCACTGCCCTTTAGAGTTATTGTAGAGGCTGGTGGTTCCAAAAGCCATAACTTGGCAGTTTTTGTGGATAGGATGATCAAACATTTTGTGGAAGGGGTACCACACTTAGTTAAAGACTCATGAGATTTTTTGGGTCAGTTAAAACAGGACTTATGGTCTGCTGGAGTGACATTTTTGACCATTGATGTTCAAGATTTGTTTTCTTGTATCCCTAGGAAGGAGGGGTTGGAATATTTTGAAGAAATGCTTTTCGCATGTTCTAAACTGCAACATGAAGAGGTCAATTTGTTATGTGAGATTATGGCTCTTATACTGGATAATAATTGTATTTATTTTGAAGGGCAATATTATCAGCAGACCAATGGGGTGGCTATGGGGGCAGCTTGTGCCCCTGCCTGTGCTAATATTGTCTTGCTAGGATGGGAACTGGAATACGTTTTTAAGACTAGTTTTAATTCTGAGATTTTGTTATATAATAGATTTTTGGATAACATTTTCATTCTGTGGAAAGGTGATAAAAAGAGAATACCTGGTTTTAATGAATATTTAAACAGTACCACCTCTTTTTTTAAATGTACTTATGAGTACAATGACAGGGAAATACATTATCTGGATACCACTATTTCTAAAGAAGTGGAAGGTTTTAAGTCTAGAGTGTATCGCAAGAAGACCTTTTGTAATGCATACCTTCATTTTAACAGCCATCATTCTCTATCTCAGAAAAAAAAGTATTATCAAGGGGCAGGCTATAAGGATTGCACAAATGACCTCACAAAAAGAGGACGTTGAGAATTAATTTATTAACTTGAGGAATATGTTTGTAGACAGAGGGTACCCCAATAATTTGATTGAAACTATTCTGCAAGGAATCCTTGATGAATGGGGGAAGAGATATAAGCCGCTTTTAGGCAAAAGACCCTTGAAAGCACAGGAAGTGGGTGGTGCATCTATTTTAGAAACCCCCTCCAATTTTGTGCAAGCATGTGTTGTACAATATAGTCCCCTATATAGTGGGGCGAAAAATATTTTATATAAAAACTGGAGCATTTTTAAAACTAACAATGAGATATCTAAAGTGGTGGGTGAGAAGCCTATTTTTTCTACTAAGGTGGGTGCCAATTTTAAATTAATCCTAGAAAACAAAGGTGGTTTGGGAGATCAAAACAATAAAGATGGTACCAAACCATGTGGGCAGTGCCCCCAGTGTAGTTTTATTCTGCAGATACCTTTTGTTACTTTATCTAACAGAACTGAAACTACAGTGTTTTATAGAAAGGGAAACTGTTTTACCAACAGAATTGTGTACCTTGCAAAATGTAACACCTGCATGGGATTTTATGTTGGTAAAACGGAGAGAGCCCTCAAATCTAGAATTTGCGAACATTTATACGACATAAAAAACAAGAAAGAAACAAATGCCTTGCATAGACACAGCATGTTATGTGAGACTTTTTCTGGTTTTAAATTTGCTGTTTTGGACACAGTGCAAATAGACCTGAGAGGTGGGGATTGGAAGAGCATTTTATGTAAAAAAGAGTTAATGTGGCAACTAAGGCTAGCTGCTAACCTGCACCCTGGTTTAAATGATTTTATATCTATTATACCAGTACTGAAGGAAAAGACAGGAAAAATATAAAGTTATAACCACTTCAATTTAACATTTTAGTTCATTTGGAACAATTTGTTGAAATAATTTATTTATAGTGCATAAATTATTTGTATTTTCTCATGCATTTTATAATGGTGATGAAAATTTATTTTTTTAGACTTGTCAATTTAATTTTAATAGTGTAAACTGACTAGTTTATTTTTAGCCAATAGTAATTGATTTTAACCTATTTAAATTCTTTTTTCTCCTTGTAGTAATTGTTCTGATGAAGTCAACTTGGATTGATGAAAGCGCTTAACAACTTGTGTTAAATAAAACTGTGTGGAGTCCAGAAACCCTGGTGGTGCGTTTTTTGGTTTAGTAATTTCCATTAAATATTGGTGGTTAAAAAAAGAACAAGACAATAAACAAACTACACTAAGACAATACTCAAAGTGGTCTAACAGAGTGCAGGTATCGGTCTTACTGAACTGTTGTAGCTATTACAGTGCAAATACATGCACTACTTAAAAACTGTAGCTAAAGCACAACCAAACTTAAATTATACCACAGAACTGAGAAATGGATAAAAATGCATTAAGTAGTATAAGTATGTGCTCATTAATCACCCCAGTACACTAAAAATATTTTACAGATAAAGCAAAATTTCTATCTGTCTTAATTTCTGCTCATTTATTCCTTGGTAAACAATTTTACAGAAACAGTAGAAGCTTTTTACCTAACTTAATTTCTGCTCATTTATCCCTCAGTAAACACAACGCACAGGGCATTATTTTTGCAAATACAGCATGGCCTAATGAAAAATTAATGCTTCACTTACTTGGCATGCACACTGCTCTCAGGTTGTGAAGAACAGTTTAGCCCTAATGTGTATGTTTTGAAAATGGTGCCCAATTCTTACAGAGTTTAAGAAAGCTCAGTTGGGACACTGCACAGGGTAGGGGCCTTGCGATGACTGACAGTACTACTAAGCATAGGCTGTAGAGTACTATATTGAAATGTAATCACCATAAACTATGAGGTGGACCAGGTAGCCAAAACTAACAGAACCAATCAGCCACTGCAGAGTCCCAGGTCGGTGCCAGATGTTAAAAGCTTAAAGTAGAAGACTTTTGTTTAGCTACTGTTGTAGCTATTGAATTATGTATTTATAGAACATTGTTCTATATTCTTTTAAAGTTGAGAAGCACTGAAGCAATATTCTCAACAAGTTAGGGGGTCTGGGGGGACTAAAAAATTATAACAACCCAGCAGTCTGTGAGCCACTGTCTTCAAGAGACTTATTAAGGCAAATAAACTTTGGCCAACTCTAAGCAAATGGATTAGGGCAACATACACTGTCATCAAGTATTGAATCTCGTGTTGTAAAGTTTGTATTTTTTCTTGTTTTAAAGGTGATCTTGCTGTAGGGGGAAGGACATCCAGGTATCCGACTCGGTAGAGTAATAAACACTAATGCCAGAAGACAAGAGGGGACTGTCATCAGGTATTGACTCTCATTTTGTAGAGTTTGTATGTTTTCCTGTTTTAAAGGGGGAAGGACATCCAGGTATCTGACTCGGTAGGGTAGTAAATACTTATCCCAGAAGCCTAGAGGGGTTGGCATGCACACTATGCTTAGGTCACAATGAACAGTTTAGTTCTAATGTGTATGAGGAATTCTGAGGAATAGTGAGGAATCCTTTTATGGTTACATGTCTCCCTCTGAGGAATGAGGAATACTTTTATGGTTATATGTCTCCCTCTAAACACCCATGTACTGCTGATATTTACAATTTTACATTCCTGATGCTTTGCTTTAGCTTGACAGAAAGTTTAGAATTTAGTTAATTTCCTTAGAATGCATTCTTTCAGGGAGTATCCTCTTCTCTTCAGTGATGCTAGTCAACTCTCTTCCTTGCCCTGTTTCAGGCTGAAGTGACAATTCTGCTCACATCTTCCAAACTGCAATATTTAGAATGTAAGTCCCTTCCTTCTAATGTTTTGTTTTACAGGTATGTTTTCATATCTCTTTAATCGAGGAAGGTTATTCCTCTTTTTATTTCTTTAGCCAGTTGTTTACACCCTTAAGGCATTCTAACAGTATGATCTGATCTTCTTTAGATTTATACACTGTAATAAATATATGTCTGGTGATTGCTCCTCCCTCCCTTTTTCTTGGGTTAACCAGAGGAAAACTATTAGGCTTATTCACCTGCTGGTTCAACTTCTCTCACTGACTGTCTGTCAAAAGAAATAGCTTTTGATTTATTTCCCAACTATTTAAAGTGGGGATAATCATTCTCTTTTACCATGTCAAGTGTTAAACTGGGAGTGACAACAACTGGATAGGCTTCCTTTCCATACTAGTTTGTATTTCTGAGTAATAGGATACAACTTCTTATCACAGTGAAGACATTCTATTTCTTCTGCATTGCTTATAATAGTTTTTTTCTTACATGCATACAGCTCTTTTATGAGTGTTACCATATGCCCCCGTGTAACAGTCCTTGCACTTCTATCAGTTAAGACACTGCACTTAATTTGGCAAATGCACAGAAACATGATGCACTTTCATCACCTTTCTAGAAGATAGTTCATCAGACTGAAGAGGCATAGCATTACTAGCAGCATGCGTTTCAGAGGTTAACATTTTCACAGGTTTAATACTCTTACTATTACTAGTGCAATAAGTTTTTCTACTAGCACAACATAACTTTCAGCGTCCTTAGGTTAGATTGGTACACTCATTTTCATAAGGCTGCATGTGAAGAGCTTTTGAATTTGTCACTTGCTATTATTTCTGTCATTTTTGTATGCTGGCCCACTGGCTTTAACCATAAAATAATAATTTGCTTTAAGATACATAATGATGACTTACAATTTTGTTATGAGGAAAATGTCCAGCTACAAGACGTTTGTGCTTGTTATGTCTTAAGTAACATCAACTTTGGCAAGTAAGGCCTTTTTCATGTTATCATAGTTCTGATAATTAGTATACTTTATGTTTATCAAGGTTTTAATGTTTCTGTAGTTAACCGGGCAGAAAAAAATCTTAGTCTGTGAAATGTAATCCTATCTGTCTTGGTAGTTATACAGCTAGAAATAAAACATGCCTCAAGGTCCTTCTTCTGGATCAGCTGTTTTAATTATGACACTGTCTTTGTGGTTGCCATCAATATAGTTACTGTGGCCATCCCTTTGACTGCCTTGATGGTCTACAGTAACTGCTTTACTATGCTTAGTTTGATATGTAGATTCACATACAGGTGCATAAAAAAAATTGTCCAGCACACCACAACACAGCCAGTCTGTCTCTGTCTCTCTTTCTCTGTCTCCCTCTTGGGGAAAATTGTACCCATACTTGCAGTTATAGATCTCAGAGTGTTACCATTATTAACTTTTGCAAAATGCTCACCATATCCACATTCCAGCCATGTAAAAGATTAAGGCAGCTGAGGCCACCATTTTTTTAAATAAAAAACAGTGCAATTTATTACATATAAGTGAAAATAACGGGGATACTTTAAAAAAAAAAGTGCTGTGTTTTAACAAAATGTGCAGCAAATACTTTTGCTTCAGTCTTATACTGCTTGAAAACAGTCTCTTTTGGTTGGTTTTCTGGATTCATCTAGTAAGAACAATTTTCATCTTCTTCTCCATGACTTTTCTTCATCATAGTTAATTGGGTCTCCCAGGGCAGCTCCTCTCGACTCCCAGTCCCTTTTTACAACGGACAAATATTCTGTGACCGAGTTTTCCCCCACCCTCTTCTAGATAATATATAATACTTCATTAAGGAAGCCTGTGCTTACTAATACATCCAGATACCTTCCTGTTTTTAAAAAAACGGGTACAGTTTAACAGAAGCACTCTGTTTACTATGGTTCTTTATAACACTGCTAGAAGCTTTTGTGACATAACTATTTGCACAGTTTTGGGTCTCTTGAATTCTTTCAGTAAGTAAGAACCACCATGGTATGTGCGTGTGTGTGCGTGTGTGTGCGTGTGTGTGCGTGTGTGTGTGTGTGTGTGTGTGTGTGTGTGTGTGTGTGTGTGTGTGTGTGTGTGTGTGTGTGCGTGTGTGCGTTTGTGCGTGTGTGTGTGTGTGTGTGTGTGTATGTGTGTGTTTGTGTGTGTGCACGCGTGCATGTGTGTGCATGTATGTGTGTGTGCGCATGCGTATGTGAGATAGAGTGAAGATGTCTGAGTAAACAGCAATCAAGCATGTGTATATCATACAGTATGAGTACAGGCTTAATGCATGGGCATGGACATAGGCTAGACAAGTGGCAGATATTCACTCGTTACACATAATGATTTTTTGTTTTATCTTAAAGGTAAAGGACTAAATCAGTTTAGATAATGAATTTGAAAATAGTAGGGAGTTATATAGTTATACTATTCATGTTACTGTTGTTTTAATAAAGAATAGTTAGTTAAAGAAGATGCTTCTTTTAGGTTGGATCATTTCTGGAATAGGATCTTTCACTAACTGTGCTCCCATAAAAATAATTTCTCTATCATGTGCCAGATTCAGGAAGCCTCCGTGTAAGAGTTATAACTCTTACACGGAGGCTGCAGTTAAACGGTGTGATGTCAGCATGTCATGCATATGCATGAGGTGCATGAGGCATGCTGAATCACACTGTAACTCTTACACGGTCCGTGTAAGAGAGTAGGGGGCATGTCCGTAGGCTAAGCCCTGCATGCGGACACGCCCCCGTAAGTGTAGAATGGCTGAAAGTAAACAGCCACGAGAGAGGCCATGGAAATGTAAACAAACACACTACACAACACATTCCCCCACAGACCATCAGTGTACAAAGTGAACAGAGGCTATAAAATGAAAATAAAAACTGTTTTATTTTTTTAACCCCCGTAAATGTGTGCTACTGTGTGCGCTCATGTGCGCGGGCGTGCTACTAGCGCAACTGCAGTTAGCAATCAGTGGAAAAGGATATGAGAACTAAATATGCAAAGTAAGCCAAGAAGAAATAGCTTAGCGGTAGAGTTGCCGGCTTAAGAGTAGGCAGGCAGGGTTCGAGCCCACACAACAACCTTTTTTTTTTTTGTAAATAAGCACTAAAAAAGCCCCTGACAGTATTGTACAAATGTAAAAGTATACCCTTTTGTAAAATGGAATGAAATGGAGCAGATATATTGAAGTAACACAATAATAAAAATAATTAGAAATGTACTGATAGCTAAGCTGCTGTGAGACACAGTGCCCGTAGCTGCGTATTGTTTAAAAAGCTGCAAACTGTATGCCCATTGCTAAGCCCCTGTTTAACAGGCCGAAACTGTTTGCAACTAGCTGTGCTTAGCTTAACATGTGTGTCACTAGCCAATTAAGGCTTATCCCAGGGCACACCTTTTGCGCGCCGCTCCCACAAGCTAACTGCCAGTGCGCATGCGTTAGCTCCGCGCAAACGAGCGCAGACCTGCTTTTAAGTGCTTAAAAGTGCTTATGGCATGTTTGATTGACAGGTCCTCAACTCATTTCTGTCAGGAAAATTAAAAATCAGTGGTCAGATTCGAACCCAGGATACCATGCACTAGAGTCAAGGTACTAAACCACTAAGCCATGACAGCAATACCTAGAAATGCAGAAATAGCATATATATGGGATAAAATCCAGAATGGAGCATGATAAAGCATTTTCAGTGAAGTAGATACAATTCCAAAAGTGCCAATCAGAGAAATGTGCAGGAAAAGTGGCATATATAAGCCCCATAGGCGGGAATACACACCAGAACCGATTGTAGAACAGACCTGCAGTCAGAATGAGTGGAGTAGGTGAGGGACGTTGCTTTCGAGCACAGCGTTGGGGCGTTGAGGAGTCCAGATACATGGTCTGGCTCCTTGTCCATCATCACGAGGCCCAACTCATGCAGGGCCAGGTCTCATGGGGAGCGTACAGGGCGGAGGCATGGGACCAGTTGGCTCGTGATCTGACCAGTGCTACTGGCATTCCACGCACTGGTGAGCAGGTCCGTCACCACCATGCGGACCTGAAGCGGCGTAAGCAAGACCAGTTGACCCAATGGATCCAGGAGGCCCGGGATATGCCCAACGCCCCACTACTGAGTAAGTTACATTTTACTCATGTATGTAAGGATTTCAACTAGCTGATACCATGGAGATGTGTAGTCCAATATTACTTCCTTTGTATTACAGCTGCAGGTGTCCGCTCTGCGAACCGCGAGACGCATGACCGTAGGCTGGCGCGGCTGTGCCACCATGCAGGTTAGTAACCCCATCTAGTACTTGTAAATAAATATTATAGTGTAGCATGTATCAGAACACTGCAGTGTATTGATTAAAAGTAATCTAATGTGCAAGCAAGAATTGAAAGTTTGCAGGTATGGCTGCAACAAGTTCATCAGTATGCAAGTGTGACTGGAAAAATAATTTATAGAAATAAATAGTGCTGTAATACAGATGTCCCACCATTAATTAAATGTAGTATAACCTGCAGTAGTCTCCAGAGTACAGCTTCAGAATCTGAGGTAGTCACATGTGAGATTTATCCCCTGTTGAAATGCTGAATCATGACAGAAGTGAGGCTGTTGGAAAGTGTTTGAATCACCACAGGTCTAATATGTGAACAAAGCCTAGAAGTACCAACCTGAACTGTGAAGTTGCAGGATGTGTGAGAGTGACAGAAAGGGTCATGTATGAATAAATAAAGTAGTAATAACCCCTGAATATATTAGCCCCAGTGTGTTTCCACAGAACTAAATGCATGTGGGAAGTACAAATTAACATCCCAAACTGATTTCAGTGTGTCTGAATCTGGAATGTCTAGGCCAAAATCTGTATATGGTGATAACAGTAAACAATTTGCAGATAGAATGAATGATTATCTGACAGACTAAACAGCCATAGTTGTCCCCTGTCCTGTCATCAAAGTGTAGCAGGATGATGTATCTGATCAAATTAAAAATAAGTAGGATAGTGATGTATTTGTAACAGGTGTAGCATGACAGTCAAATAAAAATCATTTTGAAACATCAGCCTCAACTTAATTGTGTACCTATTACAAATGTATATCAATGTGTAACTTATGAATGTGTCATCACTTTCTATCTCCACCCAACCCTATAATTCCATATAACAACACCCAATAAATATTGGTATGTGAACATTTCATTAACCATGGACATTTGTCCGTTTCAAAAATATATGCATGTCTGTTCGTGCATGTGCCCTGTTCATACCTGCAAATCTGATGGCCTGTTGCCATTAATCAACCCTGCATGTTGTTTGATTGTGTATTTCCGTTCAAATAATGCATGTGATATTGATATGCCCCTTGTTCAATGGTGTTAATATCTGGGTGTTTGTTTAATGGGAATACCAATGCATGCTGTTACAACTAATCTGAATGGAATAATATGCCACTAACCCAAACTAACATAACTACTCACAAACCTAGAACGCTTGGGAAGGCAGGTCCCAGCGGACCCACCTCTCCCACCTCAGCTGGCGACTGCACCTGGCACTAGTGCCCAGGCCGGACCCTCCTCCGGTGGCCCTGTGCCACCTTCGGGTGGAAGCGCTGCAGGGGATGGGGCCCGTCCCCCCTCTGCAAGCGTGGCCGGAGGAGTTCGTCCACTCACCCTCCAAGGTGTCCGGTCTGTGGTGCGAAGGGAGATCCAAGACTCCGTTCTTGGGCCCCTACGCCAGCTCGAGGCTCGTGTGGCACAGCTAACGGCCCTGCCCGTTGCCCCACCTACACAGCCCCCAGCACAGCCCTGTCCTGGGCTGTGAAGGAACAGTGGCAACTGCCTATGGGTGGGGATATCAGTTCCACTGTTGCCATCTGTGGGCTCATGCGTCTTGGATATCCCAACCTCCGTCCCCATCAATTGTGTAACCCCCCCCACGTGTGTCATACACCGCCCCTGTATGCATCTTGTCTGTCTTGTCTGTTAACCTACCCAACCTACCTCCCCAGCTATACCGACTTCCTTCACCTGACATACCACTCTCACCTGAAAAAAAAAAAAAAGGGCACTCTGTACCCACAAAAAAATTACGCCCCATACATAGCTGTCCATGTCGCACACATGTCCGCTTGACATTGAAACTGTTAATTACAATTGGCTCTACAACAAACATTAATGTTGTCCTGACACCTCTCTCAGGGGTGGAAGGTTTCAAATGTCTCACCAAAATACATGGAAATGCACAGCTGTTGCTGCTAAAGACATGGGCATCTATGGGCCTTACCTACATCCCTCCTGCAAATCCCACGCTTGTTTCCCTACTGTCTTACCTCTTTGTGACCCCTTTTTCACCACTTTCCTGTCACCCCTTTTTCTTTTCTTTCAAAGAAAATAGCGCGGGTGTGCGCTTGTGTGCGCGGAGCTAAACGCCAGTGCGCATGCGTGAGCTCCGCGCAAACGAGCGCAGACCTGGTTTTAAATGCTTAAAAGTGCCTTTATGGCACTTTGATTGACAGGTCCTGTACTCATTTTGAAAGTCTGGAAAGAAAAATAAATTCCCACTGCCAGTCTCGAACCCAGCACCTTGGTAACATTAGTCTGTATGACCTACCACTAAGCCATGACTGCCATACAAGAACATAGTGCTAAAATAAATATAACATGTAATAGTAGGAATCAATATAAAGGCAATATAGGAGGTGTACTACCCAATGCATTTCAGGTAGAGTTTTAATGGCCGAATTACTGGATTCCCACACTAGTTCAGTGTTAACAGAAACAGCCCTACTAATTGTTCGCTTGTACATAATAATGTAAGGTAATGTACACATAAGAAGGTATGTAAATGTACACATACATATATATAAATATATAGTAATACATATGAAATATAGTCGTAGGTGTCAGTATCCATACACACTCACTACAGGAGACAGTGAAGATAAATGCAGCAGCCAGAATCTGCAACACAGCCTGACTCCTGTGAGACCTACTAACCCCTTAACTGCTGGAAGGTGCCTCCAGCACTTTGATTGATAGACCCTGTACTCAATTTGAAAGCAAAATACAAGCATACTAGTAGGCCCTACCACAAGACCATTGTAACACTAGTCTGTATGACCTACCAGCAAGACATGACTCTCATACAGGGATATAGTGCTAAATAAGTGGAACATGTAATAGTAGGAATGAAGATAAAGGCAATATAGTATGTGTACTACCCTAAGCATGCAGACAGACTTTCACTGTCCCAATTACTGGATTCCCATACTAGTGTGTGTTAACAGAAACAGCCCTGAAAATTGTTAGCTTGTACCCAATATTGTCAGCTAATGTACATATATGACAGTATGTATATGTACACATATGTATATATAGCAATACATAATAAATATAGTTGTGGGTGTCAGTATGCATACACACTCACTACAGGGAACAGGTGGGAGAAATGCAGCAACCTGAATTCACAACACAGCATGAAGCATGAGAGATGTACTAACCTTCACACTCACAGAACATTTTCCAACAGCATACCAGCATGGTCCACGCCCTTACAATCTGAAAGGGCAACGCCTATCTCACATACCTTTTATAGCACTGTCCTGAAATCACAGTGAGACATGCAATCAGTACACAACTGGCTGTATGCAATTAGCCAATGCTGCCTTACAATTGGTGCAGAGGCCATCACATGGGCCTATGCAGATACCTACAAAAGCATTCAGTACCCACACTCCACACATGCAATACAATCATTGCACAAACCTGAGAAAGAGAGAGAGAGAGAAACAGAAATACGAAAATAAACAGACTGACAGCAGCAAAACCAGCAGCAGCAGCAGAAAACAGCAAGCAGCAAGCAGCACCACTGACACAGCAACAGCTGCCACAAACACAGGTAATGCAAAGTAGCAGGTTAATACTGTGTTTACTGTGACACCTCCAAATGTATCATAGTTCACTATCTATAGGTATGTCCATGAGATAGGTTGTGTGTACATAGTCCTGAAATATATACATATGTAATATTGCTGTACATGTTGCCCATACTTAAAACTTCCATAGCTTAGAACACAAGGCCAGTTGTGCATATGATGCAGTAGTTACCAGGGTCAGTAGAGGTTACTCCTCATTGGTGTGGGACCACTGTGTATGTATGGCACTGTTCAGGTACATATCCCGTAGTATGGCCAGGGATTAATATCAGTCTGTCATGTGGTGCTATGTCCTCCAGGGGTGAATGTAGCACACATCCAGGGATACCATTTCGTAACAGTGATGCTATGTGTTCTGCAATGTTGAGGGTGGCTCTCACCTGGACATGTGAGAGGATAGGGAGGTTACAGTCATCTGGGATAACTAATACCACATGTGTAGGAGAATGGTGGTACCTGCACCTAAACTGTCTGCAACAATGTTGCCAATATCTGTGCATTTGGTGAATGTGAAGCATCTTAACACTGCTGACCACAGATGCCTTGCCTTCATGTGAATCTGCCCTGTGCTGCAGTAGCCTCCTACTATTGTTATACAATATGCCTGTATCTGTAGTCCACTGGACAGGATTAATAAGTGGTGTGCAGTTGTTCTGGGTTAGATATGTGTGTGCACAGTACATGCAGTATGTGGGATGTCTGTGGTAAGCATATGCAAAGGGGCGCTGTGTGTTGTGGCTTCCACTGGCCCAATGGGCTGCATGGATAGCATCACTGTCATAACTAGTGAATAACTGTGTAATTACATGCATACATAGCAAGGTAGTGTACTGTGCTTGTGGTGTTGTTCGGATATGTATATCCAGGCTGAGTAATGTGTGTCCACATCACAGGGTTGGATGGCAACACACATCCAGTATGTAGGGATGAACACCCAGAGTGTGTCAGACGTGTCGCCTGTGCAGAAATATCTGGCCATTACCTGTGCATCCCCCACAACACACACACATGCAACATATGGCAGAAGTACTATAGCAGTACACACATGTTCATAGGTTCATACTAGGCTATTTGCCCTAGGGCATTGATAAGCCTAGTAGAATGTGTTTGTCATTTGCCACCCAATTACAAGTTATGCTGCTATGCCCTTGTCCGACGTTAGTATACTGTGCCTCTGTCTAACAGTGACATAGAAGTGATACCTGGGGTACAACTATGATCTCCATCCACTCATCCAGATTCCTATGGAAGAGAGTCAATGAGGGACTCTGCCTAACCTGTAGTGTGAGCTCATTACAGAGTGAAGGGAGCCTCTTGGTTAGGAATATGCCCCTCCAGCATGTCCATGTATGTCAGTGCTGAGGTCCAGGTCTCCTGAGCATGTGGCTGTATGGGACTCTGATTGCCTGAGGTGCAGCATGTTCATTACTGCTGGGTAGGACATGGCTGTATATGGCATGCACAGATTGCCTCTGAACAGGCAGTATGCCACTGAGTCCAGCTGGATTTCCTTTACCTGGGCAGCATATGACATCTGTTTGAGCCATTGCATCCTCTTGATGAGGTACTGTTGTCCTGTACCAGTTGCTGTAGGTGTCTGGTTAGGTACATCCCAAAAGGTGCATTGTACGCAATTATAGGCCTGATGATGGATGAGTAAAGAGGCACAATGACCTCCCCTGCCATACATGTGAATCCCTCATGATTAGCTGGGCTATATAACATGTCTTTCAATCCACGTTGGCCATGTGGTTGACAAATGACAGACCGCTACCATGTTTCTTCCCCAGGTCCCCAACTACGTCTTCTGTACTCAATGGCCTAACACCTATGTTGTACTTTGCCACCAATGTGGAGGCGTGGGAATCTGCATTGAATACTGATACTCCCCTCCCTTGTTCAAGTGTTGGGGCCGACAAGAATGGTAACAGCTATAACTTGGTAGTACTGGTGTGCTCCTGTGAAACCTGAAACAGGTTTATGTTACTGCACAGATATCGATGTCCAGAATGCTAAGTAGGGTTTTGAGTGCGTGCATCCTGAGGTCTAGACTTCCGGTGTTGAGTAGCATCACTCTTACTTCCTCATCCTTTGTGATACAAATGGATGTGGGTTTGCCTTATGAGCCTTGCCTAATACAGGCACTATGGGTGTAGCAAGAGGCTCCGCCAAATTCCAATAGGACAGGGGTGACAGGTGCAAGCTGTCCCTAGCAAAGCATACCACCCCAAGATGGCAGGCATTGGCACACCTGTGAATGACACCAGTATGTCAGTCAATTGTTGGAAGGGATCATCGTGCCTTGATATTGTGGCATCGTTCTTGGTGAGGGTAGGATGCTACTCAAGGTCAGGGTCAAACTGTCTTGGGCTACGTGCTCAGAGAGCTCTGTACTGTCTCATGTCATGTAGTCCAGGGAGGTATGTGTCAGGTCATTCACACCAGCATGGACATTGACTGAGTCATACCTGTACTTGCCTTGGGGTTACCTGAGTGTTTGTGTTATGTGGCAGGTCATAGTGCCCGACAGGCTGCACACCGTGACCCTCACCTCGTTAAGCCTGGTGAACGTGATGTTAGTGTGCCTGATGATAGAGGCACCTAGTACAGGTGTATGAGGTGTGTTGTTTACTGTTAATGGCTGTGAGTGTTCAGCACATTGGCTTTGTGTGATATGTGTTGCACGTGTTCGTTTCCGTGGTAGTGGTTGCCTGAGTGTCTGCTTAGGAGGTCTCTGCTGCATAGGCAGACCTGTAGTCCGAGCCTACAAGTATGTTCATGTGTGATCATGTGTTAGTTCTGCTGTCGTGGTAGGTCTATGTGAGACTGGAAGTGTAGTGAGTGTGGTTTCCTTCGCCACCTGACTGGTTATGGCGGTATTGAGTAGACAGAGCCTAGCCTCCAGTTTGGTATATGGTTGCATCACTCACATGAGTTTGAATTTGTTGTTAGGAGGAGGGGTTGTCTGTGTACATGCAGCTGTTCTAACATTGTCTCTGGAGTACCACACTCACCAGCTGGACTGGGCAGGGAACTGACAACTGACCTCTGGACATGCTAGAATACTATTGTGAATTCCATAATAATTGAAAACAAGGTCCAGTGGGGAGTGAGGGTGTACTGATATTACCTACAACTGCTGACTGATATAAAAGCGTCAGTGAGCAAGTGCCAGGTAACCTAAGTGCAATGTGTCACAATTAAGTAAATGCAACAATGACAAGCAGTCACTTGCTGTCATGTGTAACATGGAAATACGTACAGTAAGCAATGCAGATATCAGTAGTGAGTCACAGACGTGTTGAGAAGCTGTGTATTATGTGGAAGTAGCATACCAGTGAAATAACAAGCTAACAAATAACAAGCATATAAACAAAGGTAGATCCAGGAGGCCTGGATGTAGTGTTTGCTACAGCAAACAAGGTGTAGCAATGTCAGTAAGATACAGCTCAGATATGCAGGCACTATAAACCTGAAACCAGATGTCCCCAGCTATGAATGGCAGAGTACAGCCTATTGTCACACGAGTGCAGACCACAAACCTTGTTAATGTTAAATAACTGGCCTGAAGGCCAACTGCCTATACCAGAACTAATACACTTGTACACTGGGCCCTCAATCAGCAGTTCCCAACTTCAATGGATGAAAGATATGTGTCCTGCCACCACAGTGCTTGCCACAAACCTCCCTAATGTAAAACAACTGGTCTGAAGGCCAAGTGCTTAGTCCAAATGACTTAGAATGATAGCTACACTGTAATCAAGTTACAACCAAGCAGTAATAAGTACAATTTAATACTCCCTGTATAGAATGTGTACCATGTATTGCTGAGATACTATGCTGATAACCTGTTTGTGTACCTTTCCAGGTTAACATGGCTCCAAAAGAGAACCCAGCATATTCTGCTGCAGAGGATGACGTGATTCACCAGAGCCTGGTGCGTGACTATGCCATCCTGTTCTCACGCACCACCCAGAATCAGCAGGAGAGGTCTGCACTGTGGCAAAACCTAGTTAGCAGGATAAATGATGTTGGCATGCATGATAGGACATATGAGCAGGTGAGACATCACTGCAGTGATTTGATTAGAAATGTCCGCCAGCGTGCTGCAGATATCCGCAGGCAACAGGTTGCCACAGGTGGGGGTGGCCACACATCCCCCTCACCAGACAGGAGGGGCTACTGCTAAGTGTTGTGGATCCAGCCCCAGAACAACAACAGCAACAGTCATGCATCATGATGGAGGTTGGATCCACACAGCAGCAAGACACCGAGCGTGCAGGTAAGATGCCATATTTATTTATTGTTATTACTTTTACATTTGTTGACCAAGATAGTCTAGCTGGATATATGTCCATTTTCAGTAGAGGCCTGGGGAGAAAAGCTCCACACATAACATAATAAAGGCAGACAGACAAGTTGTTAATACAGACAGCCAACATAATAGAAATATACACCAGCCTGTTAATTAAATCAACATACATTTAAGGAACTCAAACAGTTTAGAGTCATACACAATGTACTGTCGGTTTCAAAGCAATTCTACCTAAAGCATAACGGTTATGCAATAAGGCAAAAGCCATATAGATAATACTTAGGGCTCAGAAGGGTAGAGAAGTAGAAGGAGTATGAAAGATAAAATAATAGGGAAGAGGCAGGAGTCAAGAAGGGAAGTGAGGAAAAGAAGGAAGACAGTCAAGAGGAGGTGGGAGGGATGGGAGAAGTAGGTCAGAGCATAGAAGGACATCAAGGTGAAAGAAACAGGGTAGAAGCTAGTTTTTATGCACAATGAGGGGTTAAAGGTAAAGAGAGGGTGGGGAGAGGGACGTTAGCCTGGAGTCCAACAAGAACAAAGCCAGTGGTTTTGGAAGTACAGTTTGAGTTGTCGTTTGAAGAGAGGTAAGGGTGAGATTAGAGTTAACTCCTGGTATGTACATATGACTGTTCTGTACACTGTTACTTCATGCACGCATAAGGTGTGCATGTGGTATGTATCTGTCATCATGATATGTAATTGTGCATGTGTGATACAGACATTATGAGCAGCTGATGTGTATAAGGGAACTAGTGTACTACTGTACTGTATCATGTGCAAAACAAATGGCACACTTGTGCCCACTGACATTACTCTCTTCACACTTCCAGGTCCCTCCCATCTAGCAACGAGGCAGGCCATACATGCTGGTGAGTGTTTTAACATTACCTGAAAAACAATTTATAATACTAGTAAGAGTAGTGTAACTCTGTAGTAGACATGCTGGTGAGTGTGTTAATAATACCTGTAATACCCAGTTGTACTAAATTAAGAGTAGTGTAACACGGTACTGATGTGTGTGTTTACTGTGGGGTGTGCATGTGTGCGAGTGTGCCTGTGCCCATGTGTGCATGTGTGTTAGTGTCCATGAGTGCATGTGTCCATTTCTGAATGTGTGCATTAGTATTGAAGTGCATCTCTGTCAAATATGTGTTGAGACTGTAATCTGTGTTCCCTGTTTTCCTCCCGTAGGTTCTGGTGCTGCTCTGGTGACCTGCAGCAGGGAACCTGAATCTTGTGCCCCAGGTACTGATGATGATGAAATGTCTGTAATGGTGCAGGAAGGTGTGTCTGGGTCCACCATTGGTCAGCCAATTGACAGTACACAGCTGTCAACCCCGTCAATGCGCACAGTCATCCTGCCGTTACATCCTTTGTCACCATTGTCCCTAGGTGATGGACAGTCTGCAGTGGGCATAGATCAGGGTAATGTGGTACCTGTGGTACATGCATCCCCACAAGGCAGCCATGAGCAGGGTCCTCCAATGGTACCACGCAGACAGTCGCCCATGGGTTCTCGTGGGGGCATCCGTGGCCGTACTGCCTCTGGCCGACGTGCCCAAGGAGGTATGTCAACCTCCACTATGTTTCAAACTGTCATGCAGGCACAGGCACGTATGGAAAGGTACACCAGACAGGGTCTGAGGGAGCTGAGAGCATGTCGCACAGCCATGACAGACGGCATGCGTGACGTTGCGAATGCTATCCGTAACTTCACAGATGTCGTTGACAGACGTTGTGGGGGCATAGAACAGCTGCTCCACAACCAGATGTCCATGGGCCAGGGCGATGGTGTGCGTTTGCGACGTCGACGTGGCCGTATGCCAGCAACAGCACCAGCTGGCAGTGGCCGCGGACGACAACAGGCCCACTCACGCACCTCAAGTGCCAGCACCAGCCCCAGCAATGCTGGGTCTGTGCTGTCATCAAGACGCCCCAGGAGACCACGTGCACGTGGCTCTGGACAGTCCCAACAGGGAACTGTGTCCAGTCAACACACCCCTGCTTCTGACGACAGTACCCAGTCTGGGTTAGTACCGGATACGGCCCGTAGCACCCCTGCCAGGCACAGGTACCGTGTCCGTGCCCACAGACACTGATCTGGATGACCTGACAGGTGCAGTCTGTGGCTGTCCACAAAACCCTGTACATGGCAGCCATTATGTGGGACTGTGTGCGTGCTTACACACATGCAGAAACCTAACACCTAGGGCAAACACATACACACACACACACTGCACCAACACTGGTCCACCCTGTACTGCTGCCCCTCACAAACACACATACACACACATGTCAATTGGTGTTACCAGTGGCTGGCTTGGGCATACCTAACCCACACCCTGTGCATATGATGACACTGTGCCACCTCCTGCATACTACAACATTGGTGCAGGAAAAGGTAAACACGTTGCTGATGCACAGGGTGACTACATAGATGTGTATAAGTAGTAACATGTTGGTAACTGTTCACTGTTCCAGTATGATTGTGTGTATATCCCAGCAGTCCTGCTGCAGTAACTGTATGAATGTCCTCAATTGTTATCTGCACCCATACTACTTACCAAAGTGTACCAGCTGCACACCATCACATGCTAACATTGACTATGGGAATGCGCATCATGTGCTGTTATGTAGATTCAGCTATATGTATCTGTTCTGTCACACATGCATTTATACACACCCTGCTACCCACACACATGCACACGCTCACCTGCCATTCCCATTATTTATTACCCTACATGAGTAGCTGTCGATACATGACAGGTACACATTTGAGAAGTGCACTATGTTGTTTACTACTGACTTCCTCTTCTCTACCTGTACTCACAGGGTGCAGGCAACCTCATCAGTTCAAAGATGTAATGTGCATCAGGTACTGTGGTACCCTGATTGCCACATCAAACATGTTTCCCATACGGAAATGCACACACAGACACATCCCACATCCACACACTTGCCACATTCAGGCTTCAAAACACTATCTAGGTATATTCTGGTACATGTGCGTGTTACAGTAGCATGTAACACTATACTGAGTACTGGCAGTTGTCTGTTGTCATGTTGTTTGTATAGAATAAAAGAATTGTTTGATTATCCTACTTCGTTTTGTGGACATTACTTGAAGAAGTGTTACCTTACATGTGTTATTGGTACCACCACCTTCTCTTTTGTAGTTTTGTTTGTATAGGGTGCTGTCAACATCACTGCTTGTTAAGGGTAATGAGCACCCTGCAGTGCATAGCCCCATGTGGCAAAAGCCACATCCCACCCCATCATTGTGCACACACACTAACCCCACCCACAGTAAAACACATACTTTCCATTTGCAAGATTCAAACCCATACCTAACTGTGTTATGACAGTAGAAACAGACACATTAGCAGAGTGTGCTATTTGCAGTAGTTGGAGAAATCCTTTCTAATGCTGTACTTAGAGGGTGCTGACATCATCTGTGTGTAGGAGGAGGGATGTGCACCCTGTAGTGTGTTCTCCCAGTTGGCAAAAGGCACTTATCCCTCCCAGCATAGTGCACACACATAAACCCCACTCATACTAACACACATACATTCCCTTTGCAGGATTCAAACCCCTACCTAACTATGTTATGACACTGGAGAAAGACGCATTAGCAGAGCGCTATGCAAATTACTGGAGGACTTTAATACAGGTAATATAGTTATAGAGTCCTGACATCATCAGTGTTTCAAAAGGGGGATCTGCATCCTGTACTGTACTGTCACAGTTGCTAATAGGGGCATTTCCCACACACACACATCGATGTATTCGAGGTTTGCATATGTGGAGGATCCAGTACTCCAGTGTGATTAGTATATGGTTTGATTGCAACAATGAGGGATATACTCCCAGTGGTGAGCATTTTGTACTCATGTTTGTGATGATCAGGTCTAGTATATCTGCCCCTCTTGTGGGAAGGTTGGTTACCTGTTCCATAGCTAAAGAATGTCTGATCTATGGGAACCCTAGAGCTTGGGTATTGTGGCTTGTGTAATGTTCACAGTCTATGTTTGGGTAGCTGATGTCACCCAGTATGATGGTGTTTGCAGAGAAATCTATACTCTCCTGTGTCAGCATGAAGGCTGTGTGGGAGTCCTGAGTTTGAGAGGGTGCTGTAAGAGCTCCTCTGTGTCTCTTTCCATGTGGTCCAGGGAGGTACGTCTCAGGTTGTTTGCACCAGCATGGACAATGACTGCCTCATAGTTGTACTTGCTGTGGAGTGACCTGTGTGCCTGTGTTATGTGGCACATTCTATCACCCGACAGGTAGCTAAATGTGACCCTCACCTTGCTCTGTCTGGAGGGCGTCACGTCTGTCAACAGCTCATGTCAAGCAAGTTCACACCCCTCATAAATGATGTGGAAACCTTCAAAGGCCCCAGGCCTGTTGAAAATATGGACCAGACTGCAGATACCTGTATAAAGGCATTCTATGGACACATTCAGGAATGCATGGATCATGAAACCACATATGAAAGCATGACCCAATTCTCCAAAGGCAGATGTCCTGGGTGCCGGACACCAGCCATAAACACACTATACAATAGAAGGATGACGCCACTACATGATACAACAACCTCCCAAAATGTGAAGGCACCACTGATGAGTATTGGAAGACAACTACAGGCACCCATACGATTGTCTAAGGCCATCTTTGAGAGAAGATTCCACAAGCCACTGAGGATAATCACAAGGCTGTCTGTAGTTATGTTAGGAACCTGGGTGGTACTACCCAGATATGCTCAGAGGTAATCCAAGATGTCACACAAAATACAAAACACACAGACATTGCCATCATCCTAGTGGACAGGTTCACTGCTGCCTTCTCCCCCCCACCACACCGAAAGGGCAAATATGTCTCATGGCAGAGTGCTGCCCCCCCCTGACATCACAGATGCTCAGGTAAGAGATGCCCTTCCCAAAGCAATAAACACTGCATCAATGGGACCAGACAGTGTCCCAGGCTGTGTCCTACATGAACCACAAGAAGAGCTACACCCAGACATAACACCACTGTTCAATCCCAGACTTACTACACGATATGTGGCCAGAGAGTGGCGTACAGCAACAGTGGTCCCTCTACATTCAGGTGGTGCCTTCACGGATCCTGGACACTATTCGCCCCATATGTCTGACTAGCTTTGTCTGCAAAGCTATGGCAAGGATCATCATGAACCTCACATATCTAGATATTGTGTACCTACAGACATGTCACCATACACAGTTTGGCTTTGTTAATGGCAGATCCTGCCTCTCAAACCTGTTTGATTTCTTTGAAACAGTCACCAAGGCCACTGTCAAGGGAAGGAGGTCTACACAGCCTACCTGGACCTTGCATAAGCCTTTGATACAATACCCCACTTGTGCATTCTAGGGAAGCTCACCAGTGTACATATTAACCCCTATGTCACTATGGTTATTGCACAGTGGCTCAAGGGCAGAACACACATGGCTAGACTTGCTGGAGCCATGTCAGCCTCCAACCTGGTACAAGTGGTGTCCCACAAGGCTCAGCCCTGGGAGCTGTCATGTTCATTATATATTTATCATAGGTACAGGCCAACATGGAAGTACTGTGGCTGAGCAAGTTGCAGGTGACTGCAAACCGGACGCCATAATCAACTCTCCAGCTAACACACGCATCCTCCAAAAGGGCCTCTTGCAAACACACGACTTGTGCCACAGCCATGGCCTCAAGGTGAATGACAGAAAGCGTATAGTCATCCCCTTTGTCAAACACAAAGTGACCACAAAGTACCACATATGTGTTAATCCATTAAGTGCAGACGAAGGAATTATGGACCTTGGGGTACACAGGTTGATAGCATTCTACCATTTGACAACAACATGGACAAAGTGGTTAGGTAAGCATGTTATATGGGCCACATCATCATGATGGGATCCACATGTAGATCAGGGAGGACATTGTGCCCCTTTACTCATCCCTCATCATGCCCATAATTGACTATGATGAACCTGTCGGCATGCACCTTACCAGACACCTGCAGCAACTGGAGATACCACATACGTACCTTGACAAGAGGATCAAAGGGCTCAAACAGATGCCACATACTGACTGGTTAAAGAAACAGCAGCTCTACTCAGTGGCATACTGCCTCTTCATAGGCAATCTGTGCCTGACATATAAAGCCATGTCAAACCCTCACTTAATGGCCATGCTGCACCTCAGAATATCCAGATCCCATCAGGATACACGCTGGAAAGACTTGAACCTCAGGAGTGATATACATAGGACATGCTGGAGGGGCACATTCACAACTCAGAGGCTCCCTTCATTCTTGAATATTATCCCAATAGAGGTTAGGCAGAGTGACTCAGTGACTATCTTCAAGAGTGATATTAATGACTGGATGTGACATTGTAGGGTTACCCTGGGTATCACTTATGTGTCACTGTGAGACAGAGGCACAGTATACTAACCTTGGAAAAGGGCATAGCAAGACAGATTTACAATGCATGTTGAAAGCCACACACATTCTGGCTAGGTGGATACATGCCCTGGGCAGACATCCCTGTATGAACCTATGGACCTATGTATCTTGTTCACCATTGGCCCTATGTGCTGTTAATCACCAATGCAATCTCAATACTATGGTAGCATGTGCAAAGGTCAGTTGTCAGTCACCTCTATGGTACAGTTGTGGAATATGTGTGTCATGTAGTAATGTCACAGCTGCCACATGTACACAGTCAACCCTATCCCCTACCCATGGATGTACAACACATGTATGAGATGGAAACACATGGCCAAACTGTGGACTAAGCACTCTGAACCCAGTACTGGCATAACCTGTCTGGTGGCATGAAATACTACAGTGACAGCAATACCAATCTGATGTGGACCTACACGGACAGCAATACAAGCATGGAAACACACCGGGTCAGTTGTGGAGCCTAAGGATAGCATCCTGCATGACTGGCAGACATCTCTGCAGCTGGCACACAGGCATACATTAGGCCTGCACACAGCACGCATAACACATAGCACACAAATCCTGTGTGTCAAACAAGCACAGTCTGTACAGCTATACAACACTACTGCTGCAGTTGTGTTAGGTACTTTTATTGTCCAGTACAGTGAGAACATGCTCACCAGGCTGGACAAGGTGTAGGTCACAGTGATATGCTCATGGGGCACTGTGGTCCACCACATAACACAAACATACAGGTCAGTCAGATGCATGGACACATATGACTCAGTCATTGTCCATGCCACCACAGCTGATGTGGGATGTCCCTCACTGGGATACATGATAGGGAACATGGAAGGGATCACTGAGCAAGTGACACAGGCTGGTAGACCCGACCTTGGTTGGCATCAGACCCTCACCAGGGATTCTGACATATTACTGAATGCTAATGAATTAGTGTAGCTACAACACCCTAGCTGAACGGTTCTTAGCATGCAGTCACTGCATTGCTATGGAATAACGTCTTACCACTCCCACAACAGGTGAAAACATGCAGCACCTGTACATCAACAACATGTAGACTATATGCCCCAGACCAGGTGTGTATCCCTCACTACTAGGCTGATAGCATCTACATCTCACACTGTATATACACATCCCACATGCAGCACCTGCACAGAAGACCACAGTCATAATGTTACCCTGTGCAAATACCATGTATTCACATGTGGCAGGCATCACACATGGTAACTATTGAAGGTCACAGGTACATATGTGTATTTGGCACACACATACATCATGTGTGCATTGCCATAACTGGTTTAATCAATGTCATGCATTATTGTGAGGGACAACCCGCACATGGGCATTCTGTGTGGGCAAAACACACGTGGCATGTCTGTAATCAAAAGCCATACATAATTGTGATATCGTTTAGAAAGGGGTATGTGCATCCTGTAGTGTGTTTTCCCAGTTGCCAAAAGGGATATTTCAGTCATACACACTTACCCCCTTCACACACACTTGCTGGATTCAAACCCCTACCTAACTATGTTATGACACTAGAGACGGATGCATTAGCACAGCGCGCTATTCGCATTACTGGGAGATTTCCTTTCCCCTGATATACTTATAGGGTGCTGACATCATCAGAGTTTAGAAAGTGGAATGAGCATCCTGTGGTGTGTTTTCCCAGTTGCCAAAAGGGATGTTCCTTTCATACACACTTACACCCCTTCACACACACTTGCTGGATTCAAACCCCTACCTAACTATGTTATGACACTAGAGACAGACACATTAGCACAGCGCGCTATTCGCATTACTGGGAGATTTCCTTTCCCCTGATATACTTATAGGGTGCTGACATCATCAGAGTTTAGAAAGTGGAATGAGCATCCTGTGGTGTGTTTTCCCAGTTGCCAAAAGGAATGTTCCTTTCATACAGACTTACACACTTATCCCCCTTTACACACACTTGCCACTTGCTGGATTCAAACCCCTACCTAACTATGTTATGACACTAGAGACGGATACATTAGCAGAGCGCACTATTCGGATTACTGAGAGATTCCTTTTCTCCTGATATACTTATAGGGTGCTTACATGATCAGTGTCTAGAAAGGGGAATGAGCATCCTCTGGTGTGTTTTCACAGTTGCTAGGAGTAACATTTGGACCAAGTGTGTGAGCATGCCCAGTTCAGCCTTCCCATGGCATGTTGTGTGAAAGATGTCTCATTTATCTAAGTGTGTGAGCATGCCCAGTGTGGGCTTTCCATATGTTGAACTCTGCAGCCCATCACATTTGTGGATGAGTGTGACCTTCAACAAATACCTCCAGTTTATGGTTGTGTGTTCTGTGCCATGTTGTGTAGTTACTGTCCAAATGCTTTTGTGTGAACACAACAGGGAGTATACTGTGCCTGCAGGTTTTGCATGGGATACTTTGCACACAATTGTCAACATCCGTTCATACTGACCTAACACTGTAGTACTGTATAGTGTAGTGGTTCAGTACTTTCACTGTGGTGGTCAGTATCCTGGGCTTTAGTCCTATCACTGCTTTACATTTCCATAGTGTGCACAACAGCCTGGTTAGGGTCCAGTTGTGCACATCTGCACAAAGGCGGTGCCTCTACGGACCCTGGTAATTACTGCCCCATAAGCTTAACAAGTCTAGTCTGCAAAGCTATGGAGAGGATCATAATTGAGCTCATAAACAAAGATATAGGGGACATGCAGACATTGTACCCGTCCCATTTTGGCTTGGTCAAGGGCAGATCATGCCTTTTGTACTCGGTTGACATCTTCAAAATGGTCACTTAGGCCATTGTTGGGGAAAGGCAGTCCATACAGCCTACCTTGGCCTTGCAAACACTTTCAACACAATACCCCACTCAGGTATTGTGGAAAACCCTAACAACTGAAATGTAAACCCATATGTCACAAGATGGGTTGCAAACTGGCTTAAGGATGGGACCCACAGGGTTAGAGTTGCTGGCACTATGTTAGACTCCAGGCTGGTCACAGGTGGTGTCACACAGGGCTCAGTCCTTGGCCCCCTATTGTTTGTCATGTACTTCCCAGAAGTACAGGCCAACATGGGAGGACTTTGGCTGACAATGTTTGCAGATGACTGCACACTGGGCGCCATAGTGGACAGTGCATCAGACACGGATATCCTTCAGAAGGGACTCACGGTAACTGATAGCTGGTGCCAGAGCCATGGCCTGAAGTCAAAGTGCACAACATGTGTAGACATACCCTTCAGGAAAAGCAAGGTAACCCCAAGCTACCATATAGGTGGCAATCCTCTAAGCACAGAGGAGGTTATCATGGACCTGGGGACCCAGGTTGACAGTCGCCGTTCTTCTGACACTCACGTTGCTAAAGTGGCTAGAAAGACCTTCTACATTGCCCACCTGATCAGGATGGGATTCACATCCAGATCTAGTGGGTCATTGTTCCCTGTACTCTTCACTTATCAGACCGGTGATCGAGTAGAATGCCCTATTCTGGATGTATCTCACCCAACATCTGCAGCAATTGGAGACACCCTGAATGTCCCCCACCTAAAGGATCAAGGAACCCCAACAGCTGTCATATGCTGCCAGATTGAAGACACTCCCACTCTATTCACTCACATACCGTCTGCTTAGAGGTGACATGTGCCTGACATGCAAGGCCATGTCCAAACAGGGATTAATGGACATGCTCCACCTCAGAATCGGCAGATCCACCTGAACCACTAGTGCAAGTGACTTACACCTTAGCAGGGATGTACGTTGGACATGTTGGAGGGATGGAGTTATCACCCGGAGACTCCCTATGCTGTGGAATACAATCCCAGTCCATGTGAGGCAGAGCACCTTGCTGGCTGTGTTCAAGAGGTATCTTGACCTGTGGATGGAAGGTCATACGTTTAACCCGGGGATCGTCACTGTGTCACTGCTGGAGAGAGGCATGACAAAATAATGGGCACAGTACTGTTTCCATATAAGGGGTGGTGTACGCCAACAAACTCTGGGCTAGGCTTATACCTGCCTTAGGGAAGATAGCCTAGTATAAACCTATGTACCTATGAACCTATCTGACCATGTTGCATTATGTTCAGATGTGAACTACTTACAACAGCCTCATCCAACATCAGTAGTGTATTCCACAACATGGGTGTACATTGGCAAACACTACCGATGTGCCCTAGGCCATTTCTAATGCTAGTCGGAGAGTGTGTTTGTCCGTCAACACATTGTAAGTGTAGTTTGCCATGACATATGTCTTGTTTAGTATACTGTGCCTCTGTCTACCTGTGACATAACATTGATACCCAGGGTAAACCTCCCATCTCCCATCCACTCATTAGGATTCCTGTTGAGGGGAATCAACGAGTGTCTCTACGGATAACCTGTACTGGTAGTTTACTCATGCGTGGGGGTGGCTTCTGTGTTATGGATAATGCAGTACAGCCTGTCCTATGTATGTCAGTGCTGGGGTTCAGGTCCCTCATGTGCATAGCTCCCTGCCATTCAGATTGTACAAGGTGCAGCATGTGCATTGATTCCAGCTTGGACATGGCTTTCTACATCAGGCACAGCTTGCATCTGGGTGGACAGCATGGCAGTGTGTGGAGCTGCACTCTGTTTAATCAGGCGACACATTACATGTGTTCCAGCTCTTTCATACTCCTGGTGAGGTACTGTTGTGGACTTTACAGGTGCTGGATGTGTCTGCATGAGGTACACCCACAGGGGCTGTTGTGGTCATTTCTAATGCTGATGAAAGATAACTGCAGAACCACGATGACCTCCCCTTAGCTAGATGTCAGAAAGCATGGACCATGCAATCACAAATAAAAACAGGACCCTCTCCACAAAGGGAAAGTGGCCTGTCTGGTGGACCCCAGCCATAAACAAACTGTATGACAGATGAGGGTTACTAATGCAAGACAGAGCTACATCTCCAAAAGGGAAGACAGCTGTGATCAGCACTAGTAGAAAGCTACATTATCTCATAAAGACATGCAAGGTCAACTTGGGGACATAAATCACCAAAGACAATGAAGGTAACCACACTGCTTTCTTCAGTTATGTCAGACACCTGGTTGGGAACCCTCAGATATGCTCAGAGTTGGTACACAACAACATATATTCCAGTGACCTGACAGATATTGGCAACATTCCGGCGGACAGCTTCAGTGCGATTTACCCCTCCCTCACCCCCAAAAGAAGATAGTTATCACAGCTGTATGTAACCTCACTGTCATCTTGGATGTCCATGTGAGAGCTGCACTCAGCAAAGACAAGTACACAGCATCAATGGGACCTGCTGGTATCCCCGGTTGCATGCTATGTGAACTCCAGAAGGAGCTGGACCCGTATATACAACTGCTATTTAACCTTAGTCTTGCTACAGGATATGTACCTGAACACTGGCGTACGGCAACAGTGGTCCCACTCCACAAAGGAGATGCCTCCACAGACCATGGCAACTACCACCACACAAGCTTAACCAGCCTTGTCTGCAAAGCTATGGGAAGAGTCATTATGGAGCTCTTACACAGAGACATTGCTGACCTACGGACCCTTGTTCCCACCCAGTTCAGCTTTGTACAGGGCAGATCCTGCCTTTTGCACCTAGTTGACTACTATGAAACTGTCAGTAGGGCCATCGATGAGGGCTACGCAGTCCACACAGCCTACCTGCACTTGGCTAAGGCCTGTGACACAATACCCCACTCAGGCATCATAGCCAAGCTCAACAGCTGACATATAACAGCATATGTCACAGGATAGGTTGCAAAATGGCTAAGAAACAGAACCCATAAAGTCAACATTGCAGGTGCCTTGTCAGATTTGAAGCCAGTCACAGGTGGTGTCCCACAAGGATGTGTCCTGGGACCCCTCTTAATTGGTATTTACTTTTCAGATGTGAAAGCAAACATAGGAGGGTTGTGGCTGACAAAGTTTGCAGATGACTGCAACCTAGGCACCATAGTGAATACATCAGCCGGCACACACATCCTACAGAATGCCGTCACAAAGGCGGATAGCTGGTGCCAGACGCATGGCCTGAAACTGAATGCAACTGATGTGTATTCATCCCCTTTGGGAGGAACAAAGTACCCACAGATCAATACATAGACAGCAACCCACTGAGCACAGAAAACAAATCAGACACCTGGGGACACATGTAGATAGTGACATCTCTTTTGACACCCTGTTGCCAAAGTGGTTAGGAAGACTTTCTATCTTGCCCACCTTATCATGGAGGGTTTTCCATCCAGATCATAGGAGGTCATTGTTCCACTATCCTTCTCCCTTATCAGGCCCATGATTGAATACAAAGCCCCATATGGTATGTACCTCACCCAGCACTTGCAACAGCTGGAGAGACCCCAAAAGTACCTACCATGAAGATCAGGGTCTTCAACACATGTCATATGCTTCCAGAATAGAGGAAATCCAGCTTTATTCAGTGTCATACCGCATACTTACAGGTGACCTATGCCTGACATACAAGACCATGTCCAATCAGGATTTGGTGGACATGCTCCACTGCAAGCAATCCAAATCCACCAGAGCCATGAGAGCTGAGGATTTGAACCTCAGCACATACATGTATAGGACATGCTGGAGGGACAGAGTCATAACTCAGAGGCATCTCACACTCTAGCAGAGTATCCCAGTTCATGTTAGACAGAGTCCCTCACTGACTCTCTTCAGGAGACATCTGGACAACTGCATATGAGACAGAGGCACAGACTAGACAGAGGCACAGTCATGTTATTCAATTACGTAAGGGTTCATAATGTGTCACTACTAAGTCAGAGGCACAATATTCGAATCTATTCTGTACACTTATTACCACTATAAGGGGTGGCAATAGCCACATCACTATGGCTAGGCTTATACATGCACTAGGGCAGATAGCCTAGTAGTAAACTATGACACTATGAAACACTGGTGTATGTGTAGGTATTGTCAGTCAAGCACTATGATGTGGTTTGGGGGCTTGATATCTCCCTGTATTCCAACATTGTTTTGTCTATTCCTTCTAGCATGTCTAGGGATCAGTTGCTAGTGTCCTCTCCTGCTCAGCTGGTGAACCTGGGAATATTGAGGCAATGTTACACTTGCCTCATGTACACTGACAACCCTCTCCTTCTCCCATAAAACACACATACATGTGAGAGATGCAACTATATAGCCAAAGTGGAGGCTGAGCTCTCTCAACATAGGACTAGCAAGACCAGAGAGAAGGTGAAGGTAACCACACACATCACAAACCCAGTCTCACATGGCACTATCACAACTTAAAATCATACACATAGACACACAAAGACATACTCGGAGGCTCTGATCAGAATTCTACCAAAACGGCAGTGGCCACCACAGCAGACACTCACACAACTGCCTCCACAGGGCACAGCACATGCAACACATTGACCACAGAGTCGGTGTGCCAAACAGTCACAGCCCTTAAGGCCAAACACAATGCCAGACACACTTGTCATAGGTGACTCCATAGTCAGACACACTGACGTCCCGCTCACCAGATCGAGTACGGAGGAGGTCACAGTAAGCTGCCTATCAGGCACTGGAATCCACCACATAATGCAAGCACTCAGGTCACTCAACTGCAAGTACAAGTCTGACCCAGTCATTATCCATGCTGGTGTGAACGACCTGAGATGTACCTCCCTGGACTACATGGAAAGAGACATAGAGGATCCCTCTGATTATGTAGGCCAGGCAGGTATGACCCTGACCTTGAGCAGTATCCTACCTTCACCAAGTATGATGCCACATAAACAGAGACAAGATGATCAGCTGTAATAATTTGCTTAAACTATGGTGTCATTCAAAGGGGCCCAAATGTCTGTCCGCGGGGGATGACATGCTGGACAGGCCAGGCTGATTTGCAAGGGACGGCTTGCACCTGTCACCTCTGGGCTTCCGGATTTCGGCTGATGCTCTTGCCACCCCCATTGTGCCTTTTTTATGCAAGATTCAGATTCTACACCTACCACCCTAGAACACAGAAAAGGAAAGACACTAAGGGTAATGCTGCTTAATGCCAGAGGTCTCAACCTCAAGCTGCACACACTCAATGCCCTTCTCAGTATGTAGCACATTGATGTCTGTGCTGTGCCTGAAACCTGGTTCACAGCTTCTGACAGCACCCCGGCACTATCGGGTGTTACCTCATATCATGCGTTCCGCACCGAATCCGGACAACACCAAGAAAGGAGGGTGGGTGTCCATATTCATCAAGGACACCCTCACCTCGAGGTTGGTGGCAACACATGATGCATCGGAGACCATCCAGGTGCCAGTAACCGTAGGCAAGACTGCTCTGCAGTTTGTAGCATGTTACATGCCACCCTCTCAAACTCAGGTACCTCACACAGCTGTCCTGAAAACACTGGAGGGCATATATGTATCTCCAAACACCATCCTACTGGGTGATTCCAACTATCCAAATATAGACTGGGATCACTAATCAAGCCACAACACTCTAACACAAAGGTTCCAAGAGTTCATACACTCAAATGCCATGGAACAACTGGTCACCATCCCCACAAGTGGAGACAACATACTAGAACTCATCATCACGAACATGGGGTCACACTGTTCAACACCAGAAGTATACCCATCATTGGTGAGATCAGATCATGGACTAATCTCAGTGGGAGTCCACATCCCACCCACACCCCAGATAGAAAAACAAACAGTGAAGACCTTCTCAGATGCCGACTTCACATTTCTACGGACTGGTGTGGTCTCTTTCAAGGCCCTCAAGCCAGCAGACACCATTACCCAAGCCACTGTATCACTTACAAATGCCTTCTACCAGCACCTCCAGGACTGCATGGATCAGGCAATCCCAAACAAGACAAAGACTCTTTGTACCACAGGCAAGCATCCAGTCTGGTGGACCCTAGCCATAAACAAGCTCTACAACAGAAGGAAGGAGCTACTACAAGATAGAGCGAAATCCGTAGAAGGGAAGACACCCCTGCTCATTATGAGTAAAACACTGGGTTCCCCCATACAATCATCCAAGGTGAGTTTTGAGAGTAAACCCACTCAGGACTCAAGGGACAATCATGAGGCCTTTTTTACCTATGTTTGAAACCTGGGAGGGAACTCCCAGATATGCTCGGAATTAGTTCGGAATGATGTAAATATCACTGAACCTACAGACATTGCCAACATACTGGCTGACAGGTTCAGTGCAGATTTCCCTCCCCCCAACTGGAGGGGTATCTACACCAGAGGATTGTAGCCCCCCAAACATCTCCAATGCTGGGGTGAGAACTGCTCTATCCAAGGTGGAAAACACTTTATCCATGGGACCAGATGGTGTCCCCAGTTGTGTGCTCCATGAACTCAATGAGGAATTACACCCGCAGTTGGGGCAGCTGTTTAATCTTAGCCTCACCTCAGGATATGTGCCCAAGGAGTGGCATACAGCAATGGTGGACCCACTTCACAAAGGAGGTGCCTCCACCAACCCCGGAAACTACCATCCCATCAGCTTGACAAGCCTGTTCTGCTAAGCTATGGAGAGGATCATAATGGGAATAATACATGAAGACATAGGGGACTTGCAGACATTGGATCCAATCCAGTTTGGCTTTGTCAAGGGCAGATCATGCCTTTTAAACTTGGTTAACTTTTTCAAGACAGTCACCCAGGCCATTGACGTGGGCAAGGCAGTCCACACAGCCTACCTTGACCTGGCAAAGGCTTTCGACACAATACCCCACTCAGGTATCATTGAAAACATCACCAGCTTAATTGTGAACCCATACATCACAGCATGGGTTGCAAACTGGCTAAGTGACAGAACACACAGGGTCAAAGTTGCTGGTGCCATGTCACACTCCAGAGCTGTCACAAGTGGTGTCCCACAGGGCTCAGTCCTGGGCCCACATTTGTTCAGCATCTACTTTTCAGAAGTACGAGCAAACACAGGAGGATTATGGCTGACAAAGTTTGAAGATGACTGCAAACTGCGAACCATAGTTGGAAACCCATCTGACACAGACATCCTTCAGAAGGGTCTCATAGACACAGATAACTGGTGCCAGAGCCATGGCCTTACGTTAAACGCTAAACAATGCATAGTCATACCCTTCGGGAACAACAGGGTTATGCCTAGTTCCCATCTAGGTGGCAATCCTCTAAGCACAGAAGAGGTTATCAGGGTCCTGGGCACCCAGGTTGACAGTAATATTTCGTTTGACACTCACGTTGCCAGAGTAGGCCTGGGGCAGTTCCTGCTATTAGGACAGAAGTGTGACCTGGTAGTGTCAGGGTGCTGATGTGGGCTTTGACCCTGTTTTCTATTACAGCACTGGTATCTACATTCTCTATACTGTGTGCGTTTACACTGCATGCATTTATACTTCTGGCATTGGGTAGCATTACATCTAGGTTACTATCGCTTGTGGTACCTATGAGGTAGGATTGTGTTTTTTGTGGTTTATGATTGGTGAGGGTGGATGTTAGTCGGGTCCTCAGGTGTGCATATGGTACATGGTATTACATTACTTAACACATGGCATTCATGCCTCAGGTGGTGCTGCAGGGCTGCCTCTGTCGGATGCACATACTACACTCCCTGTACATGTTTGGAAGCAGGTTGTGTCATGTTAGGCATCCCTGTTACTATATGAGTGAGTCAGAGCGGGTATCAGTCCCAGTGTTCCTACTGACCAAGTGTATGTGCTATGCGTTGCCTCTTTGCCAAGGCCAGGGCATACTGGGCACGCCTCCTTCTGCCTACTGGGACAAGGTCAGGTTGTTCCTCCTCCAAGTCACCCTCTGCCTGTGGTGGCCTTGGCAATGGTGGGGGGATGTTAGGCCCAGCCCTGTGCTGGTCCTGCTGCAGCTGTTTCCGCAGGATCATATTATGTAGCATAGCACATATCATGACCATTTGGGTACATGTAGTTGGTGTGTACTGCAAGGCTCCACCAGATGTGTCCAGACACTGGAACCGTGACTTGAGCAGCCCAAACACACGCTCTATGACATTACGTGTTTGTGCGTGTGCCTCATTATGGCGTTCCTGTTCAGGTGTGTGTGCATTTCTGATGGGTGTCATCAGCCACAGCTCAAGTGCATAACCTGCATCCCCCACTAGGTGTCCGTGTGGGAAGTCCCCACTGGCAAATGATTGGTACAGCTGCGTCAGATGCCAGATGTGGGAATCATGGTAGCTCCCAGGGCAGCCAGCACACACATTCATTATTATGCCCTGGGCATCACACACGACCTGGCAGTTGATGGAGGGGTATCCCTTGCGGTTAATGTAGACTCTACCCCGCTCACCAGCTGGTGCTTTGATGCATACGTGCGTGCAGTCTATTGCACCCAGCACCTCAGGGTATCCCGCTATTTGCTGGAAGAGACGCATATTGCTGGCCACAACCTCACAGTCATTAGGGACATATATATGATCACCGACATGTGCTGACATGGCATCCAGGAACTGGTGCAGTACCCTGGAGGCTGATGCCTGTGATATCCCCATCATATCACCAGTTGGTCTCTGGAAGGTACCTGTTGCTAGTATTCTTAGGCCAACACATACCTTGGTTTTCACTGGGATGGGTTCCCCTCTGTTGGTTCTGTGTGTGAGATGTGGCCTGCACAGCTCAACAATCTGCTGCAGAAGGTCTCTGTCCACTCTGTAGCGCTCTACTATCTCCAGCTCATGTAACCCATGGTAGGTGACCCTGGGCCTGTATACTCTTCTCCTTCTCCTCACTCTGGGTTGTCTGTCAGCATCTGCATTGACACCACCCTCAGCAATTCGCATTTGCCTGATTATAACAGCTATGGCAGCCCCTAGCATTTCTGCTCTGAGTTCAGCTTTTTTCAGTTTTCAAGTCTGATAGCTTACTTTCTTGCAGTATCTCTTGTGAGAAACACCCTGCACTGCTCTTTGCAGTGTTTTAAGTGCTGGGTTGGGCTTCTAGTCTGCCTGCATAATTGCCTGCTTCCAATTGTTTCCACCAATTAACTCCAGCAGTATTCCCTGGCAGTTTCCTAGTATTTTGGTTTTCCCTGTTTCCTCTCTGTTTCCTGAAGGGGAGCAATGTGCACACCAGCTCAAACTCGCTCACAGTCACTTAAACGCGCGCACACATCCCTACACGGTGTTACACGCACGCACACATCCTTACACGGTGTGAACTAGGCTGATTCATGTTAAAACGCGCGCACACTGCCTTCCACACGTGCACGCCCGCACAAACCGTTGTAAACGGTTTGCAACACGCTCCCACATGTTGAACCTGCCTTACACGCGTGCACACGCGCGCATGCACGTATATCAAGAAACTTTGAGTGTAGGGATAGCGTAAACCTTCAATTTCTTGACTTTCCTAGTGTTCTGTTGGGACACACCTCCCTCCCTGATGTCTGTCTGTCATCTGTCACCTTACATTGCCCTCCAATCTGGTACATTTGTTTCTATCCTTCCCCCCCGTGATGTCACCTACCTCTTACTCTGTTCCTCCCCCTTCTCTAACTCTTACACTACTCAGAAAGTGCTCATTACCTATGTGGCAGTGTGATTCAGTATTGTAACCCTCATTTACATAGGATTGCCTAGTAATGACTAGTTACATGTCTTACACGGAGCTTCCCCCCCTTGACAACCACTAAACGGAGGCCATATTGTTTTTGGTCTGCAAGTCCCTCCATTGACATTCCATGTAATACATAAATCCCACAATTGTGGGCTTATAAGCTTCGTTTTTTAGTTTTAGGTAGCGCACCCCGTTTGCGTGGGTGTGCGCTGCAGTTAAACCTAAAAATCCTGTGAAAAAAAAAAAAGTTATATAACATATTTTTGCAACACTTTTTCATGCCAATGGTCACATATTTGGCCATTGGCATGCTTAATGAAACAAATGCACCCTTTATTTGGAGCTGACATAGCTCCGTTTTTAATTTTGCAGAAATGTACTCAGTTGTCAGCTGAGTACATTTCTGCAGCTAACACGTCCGTTACACGGACTGGTTTCTGCTTCGTGGATCACTCAGATACCTCATTTGCATATCTTTGAGCTGCAAATGAGGTATTGAGCATTTCCATGCCCAGTCCGTGTAAGAGACGTGTTAGCTGTCTCTTACACGGAGATTTGGGCTGTTCCTGAATCGGGAGGCTTACACAGAGGCTTACACTACTCTTGAACTCCGTGTAAGCCTTCCTGAATCTGGCCTAATATGTTTTCACTGGATACACTACTAATAATTGGATCTTATTTGCTCTGCAAAACATTGTTAAAATGTTAAACATTTAAGTTTTGCTTTCAGATTGTGTTGCCCTGTACCTGTAAATGTGAGAATTTTGCCCCCTCACCCCTAATATAAAAATAAAAATCATAAAACTCACCTTTTTCTTCATCTCTTTCCTGTAGCATCATCACAATGAATATCATTAGTGACAATGTGGCAAATTAAGATTCAACATATGAAAATGTCAACATCCACATCTGACTTAAAATTCAGAATATTTCAAAATGTGATAAAACACAACATATTTATCTATAGTGCATCCACTTCTGAAGTGACTGATGGATAGTGATTACATTAAAGTAGTCTGTGTGAATGAATAAACTTAATAAACACAATTCCTGTATTATTACTGGGTATAACATTATCTTTTTTGTCTTAAATGGTGATGCACACGGTTTACTGGCAAATATATGAATCTTCAGGTTTTACTGAGTATTGTCTACAACCTTTTCACATTGCCACCAACTCCTAGTCAGAAAAGCCGTGCAGCATATTCCAGTTTTGGTAGAACTATGTTTTTGCCAAAGGCATGTTTTGCCTCTGATAATATCACTGTTATAATTTTGTATGCAGATTTTACTTGTGAGGAACATGTATTTATTTATTTATTTTACTGGGACCTGCAAAAAATAAGCATAAGTCAAACCAGATCAGACATTTACAATGGTTAATTTGTTTTGAAAGTTGCACTAGATAATTTTTTGGGATTAGATATGCCTCCTAAATCTCTACTGTTCTAAATAAGTATGAGTTGGGCTTTACTAGTGTGGATTTTGTGTTGCTCATCTCTTCTCTGTTTACCTACTATACTAAAATCATATTAAGGCAGTGTCGGTATTCCATAGAAAGAGAGGTCATAGTTGAGGAGTATCACCTTATCTGTAAATCATGTCTGACAACAAGCTTCCTCTCAACCTTTTAGCAGAAGAAATCTGCACAAAGCCAAAAATAATGACGTGGAGGCAAAGGCCCCAAAATAGAGAACAATTTTAAATATTTCTCTTATAAGTTTAGAAAGTTAATAGAGTAGCAGATTTTGTTTTGGCATGCTTTTTTCTGAGAGGTATGAAGTCTGAGTCCAGTTCACAGTGATTTGCCAGAAAACCACACATTTTTGAGGAACAAATCAAAACTGTGAGACATTCTGTGAAGATCTGGACAGTTGAGAGGTATGCTGACAAGCCTATGAAGCAAATATTGATGAATGAGCTAAATAGAACAGTAACAGTCCAAGAGGGAACCTTGAAGTATGACTATTGTGACTTTTTTCTGAAAGTGTTTCACCCATCTTGACATTGCTGTGCGAATTTGATAGATATTGAAAATTGAGACCATGAGGCTAGGGAATCATCTTGAGTAAAACAACAGTTTAAGAGCCTGCACTGTGCTTTATAGTGCTTGCTGCATGTCTGTAGTTCATATTAATCTTGTGGATGGACATGGGAGTGTAACATGGCCAGGTCAGTTATAAGAGTTATTATTGGATAAGGATGAGATAGATTTGCTTATAATGTTGGGCTTTTGTGGCTACTGGGATTCACTGAGCTGCCACAAGGATTTTATTAGCATCAATGCACTGCACTCTTTATGTAAGTGCATTAACAAGCCTCATGGATATGAGACAGGTAAGGGGCAGTAGACTATAATGGACTTTTTGCTCAGTATCCCTTTTGTATCATGCTTTTGTACCATACCTAACCAGAGGAACTAATTGTATAACAAACTGATATGTTATTTCAGGGTTAGTGCAGCTATTGCAACATTGGCTGTTTAACATATATCCAACTCGTTTTGCAGACAGCACTGAGAATCCTTTTACATTGCCTGCATTTGTTACTATAAAAAGATGCATGAAAACATGAAGCTATAATCTGAAGTTACAATGACTGTGACTCAGCAAAAGATAAGTAAGTATTGTTTCACAGAAAGGGTAGTAGAAACAATTGAACAATGACCCTGAAAAGAAAATAAATAAAAATAAAAGAACATTTAATAAATATTAGAACAAATATTGGGCACTTCTTTTGTGGGGCTGTCAAAAGTAAATAAAATATATAAGCATTTGTAGTGTCTAATGCTTAACAAATAGAAAGGGAAATATGCTGATTAGGTTATGAAGAAGGTCATCTGATATGGTCTATATCTACTAAATAAATGTATTACAGTGTAATGTTGTATACCATGGCCTCACAGCCAATATATAATTGTTAGCACTATTGCTTCATTGCTTGGTTTTCTAGATTAATTCAAAAACGAGCTGCTTTTTTGCCAGAGTTTCAAGTTTAGGTAGGTACAGGAAGTGGGGATGGTGCTACAAATTGCCTCTTAGAGTATGTATGCATGTATGAGGGGGAGTGGCAGTAACTGTATGTGTGCATGTTATGATGGTCAGGAGTCTCATTCAGGACTGTTTTTGAATTGTAACTATTTGCTTGCCAAAATAGCTATGGATTCTAATACTTAATTGCCTAAATCAGGTATTAAAAACATATGGATGGATGAATAAATATATAGCCATGCACAACATAACTTATTTCTCTTACTGTTTTATTGTAGGGTATATGTTAAAATTACAAAACTATGCTAAGGCATCCATATCACCACCAACCCCCCCCCCCCCAGCCACACACACACACCCACACACCCACACACACCCACACACACAGACACACACACACACACACACACACGCATATGCACATGCACACACACAAACACACAGACACACACACACACACACACACACACACACACACACACACACACACACACACACACACACACACACACACACACACACTCATTTGCACTTTAATGGATATCTTTATGATATGGTCTTTCTTCTTTGCTAACATTAAATACCCTGGAACCACTATGAATCTGTTTGATGATCTGGATAAAGACACCACTGTGCCAGTTGAAAGTATGTTGTACCATATGACAAACATATGTGTACATCTAATGTTTATTAGTTTTAAGAAACTGGATTTTTGATTTTAACTTGATGTTAGCTATCACTGATAATTGTCTACTCTTAAAATCAACTCCTCTGAAGCACAAATAAGGACAAAGAAAGACAGTCAGACACTATCATGTTAAAGCAGTGAAACTGTTATCTCTGGGAAATGTGAATAGCAGGAAATCGGTAGGTCTCTTCACTGCATTTACACAGGCATCAGTTTAATGCAAAGAAATATTAAATAAAATAATCCCTTAGATTTCAGGAAAAATAGATTGTAACTACTGCTGCTTCTTTATACATTTCCAGGAATTTGTAACTAAGAAGCTGAAATAAACCTCATGTTTAATACAAAGACAAGTGAAAAAAAAAAGAGATTACACAAACTAAGGTATGTGCAAAGAGTGTCTGTGTCTGCAGTGCAGCAGGACTAAAGGCCTAAAGGCAGTTAGAGGAAGACATGAAAATGAGAGATATATCACTAGTAATTAAACTCTGAACCTCAGGCTACACTTGAAACACGCAGCCGAAATATTCAGCCCGTCTGCAAGTACTAACTGGTTTGCTGATTGCTGCAGGAACAACAAATGAGGTAAGGTCTTCAGCAGACTTTATGCATTTAAAAAGAAACAAACTACAAAAATGCACTGGAGAGCACATCTTTCAGTAAGTGATTCATGGTTACTGTTATGAATAACACTGAATAAGGGGCCACTAAACAATGAGGCTTTTCTTAACATTCATGCGCTTGTTTACAATTATTTGTATTCAACTAAAGGTCATATAACTATCACAGTGACACAGACGTTTAGGTAACAATAATGGATCATATTATTCCTGTTATAGGTGACAAATTTACTTGTTTATTTTCACTGATTTAGTTTAATTGCAATCATTATATTCTTAAACATAATGAATATTTTCTATATGTTATAGTTTACTGCTCTTACTGAAATTCCCCTCCATACTTGTCTTAGTCAATCCTGCATATTTTCTAACAGCCACTTACAAATGTAACCGACAAGCACTTGCCCCTGTCAAAAATGCTTTTGTCTTGACTTATGCTAAAACCTTGCTAAGAACTGTTCCTATCCCTCAGCCATGTGTAAGATCTTTTACAGTACTCTTGCTGGGCTTTTGTTTTGTTTCTTAGGTACTGGAAAGCGTTTTTGTCATTTCCTCCTTTTGTTTACTGTGTGAAGACTGCATATCAATGTAGTAATTAAGTCAGTGTCTCAAACAGTGTAGACCTAAAATAAATACATTAATAGCTGAAATATTAATTAGCAAACACATTCAGTGATTAGTTTTTAATTGGCTATAAGATTTATCATCCATAAAATACTTAATACTGATTATAAGGCTTTGCAGCCAGACACTTGAAAACTTGTATTTATTTATTTATTTATTTATTTATTTATTCATATTGCTTTACAGTAACGAGAGGCATGCACTCTGGGTTATTAAACTGTGGCATATATGTGATGTGATACAATACGTTATGGAAATGCAACCCAACTCAAGAAATAATGAAGACTGAAGAAGGTATTACAAAATATCCATTTACTTTTGTATCTTTTCTTATATGACGTTTTGGTGACCAAGAATGTAGAGCTGACCAATCTAGCTGTTGTTATGTGGTTCTTGCATTGCTTTCACCCAGAACATTTATCTGCTCTTTGTATGATCCTTGTGAGTCTGCTAACCCCCAGAGTATGGGAGCTATAATAGCTGAGAGAGTCTTCATATATTTTGGATATCGATTTCACCAAGTCAATGGCTCCTTGGCAATGTCTGTACATAAAAAGAAGTGAAAAAAAAATAGTTTACTGCATAGGAGTAGTATGCATCTATCTTTTATGTTTTCAAACATATCAAGGGAATAGATGTTGAGGACAGTTCAGTTAAATACCAATGATGATGTTATGAAAGCTCAACTGAATGAATAAATGTTAGATTTTGGTATTAAAGGTTGTAAACAAGAGAACCTAGATACACCGTACTTGTATATTTTGGGAGAAAGAGAAAATAGAAATAAACCTGTCTTTACAAATATGGAGACAGGCAGGCATTAGAGCAAAACAGAGAGCAGAACTCTATGAACATTGAAGTATCTAGATATATCTTGACATAAACATACACAATATATAAAAATATAATAAAATGGTATATTTTAGGAAATTTGGACAGTATATGGTATCTGGAATAGTGAACCCTAGTTTTAAAAATAAATTATTTTACAAGGAGCAGAGAACTCATAATGGGCAGGGATGGATTATAGCAGGGAAGAAGGGTACCTTTCCCCTATTATAATTGTTATTTTGTAAATTTATTAGGAAAGATGCAACAGATATTTTCAAACATCCAATAACAAATAAGAATTATTTTATTAATGCATTAGATACTTGCAATGCAAAGGATGTGATTTATCTTGCAATGTGTTAGGGTTGCAGGTCATTCTATGTTAGAAAAAACAATTACAGATTAAAAGACAGAATTTGTAGTCATATGTCAAATATTAGAAGACATGCACGTAAATATTTTATTTAAGCATATAGAATTTGAAGGAGATGGTCACCCCTTTGAATTTACGGTATTGCAAAATATATATACATCAGCTTGGGTGGTGATGCAGTGACCAGAATGGAAAATATGGAATAAAGGTGGATCTCTGAACTTCATGCAGATATATTACAAGTCTAAATGAAGCTGTCAGTTTAAAACCTGCTTTGAAACACTTACAGCAAAGATATAAAGAAAGTGATATTCCTTTAACTAACATTGGTTAGGTACCATATGACTTGGTTAACTAATTATTTAAACATATAACTATTGTGTTCAATGTTTGACCTGAAAAAACATCTGTGAAAGCAGAACGCTCGTCAGTATGTTTATGTTATTAAATTCTTCTGTGTTTATTTGAGTTGTTTTTTGTCTGTTTTTGTCTTTGATTTGTATACACCATGCTCGATATTTACCTGATTGACCCCCCATTTTCTTTTATGTTCTTTTGTTTTTCCACTGAGTCTTCATATGTGACAAGAAAGGGCTGATGGTATATATCTAGTCCTGTCTGTGTAGGAAGCATGTGTACTGTTGGGTAACTGTTTGTAATTCTGAGAGTCTCTGGCGCAAGTCCCAGAAAATAAAGAATGAATGTGAAAAAATTTGGAGTTATATATGCTAAGTCCAAGATGACTGTGTCTTTGAGTGTTGCTTCTTCTCCAAAGTATGGAAATGGGGGTGTAGGTGATATAGCCCCCAAGTTTGTTGGGTGTAAGTGGCCTTGCTCCCTGCAGAAAACAACTTTAATGGAGAACAGCAGCTGTCAGCATTTGGTATTTTGCTGCATTTTCACATATTGGTTTTGTAATTCTATGAATTACAGTAAGGAGCCATCTTGGTTACAATGTGCATACTTTGTTGTTTAGCATATGCAGCTGTGCCTGTAACTTAGCATATGTGCTACTATGTTAGGGTACCCAGCTGTTGATTCTATGGACATTTAGCTGGGCCTGCTGGAACTTGACTACTGCTTTTTCTTCACCCTATTAGCATGAAAGCTAGTCTGCAGGACAGTGAGATTTACTTGCTTGTAAATCAGCTCCAACTGACCTGCTGTGGGTCCATCCATCACTAACTTAATAAATCAGACATGAACTTCTAGTAAACATTCACACTTTAATTTGAATAGATTTGGTCAGATAGGCCTTAGAGTAAGTCACTGTTTTATCAAAGACTGGCTGGTAACAACACATCTTTTACTCTTTAGTTCTTCTGCTGATTGAATTTACTTTCCTGACAGCTATTACATCTTAGAAAAGACATGGTTTGTTTGTTATGTGCTGTCTTGCTTGTTATTTTTTCTATAATCCCCTTGATCTCCTATCACCTATGTTTACCCAACCTTCCCAAGGTCAATGTTTATTAGGACCCCTTTCTCTCATGCTCCCCTTCATTGACTCTTTTTAACCTTTGCTTTATCCACACTCAATTTATTGCCAACAGATATAATGCCATTGTCTATTTTATACACTTCTTTACTTTTCAGTTTTAATCTTTCCTGTTTATAATTCTCAGCCATTGTCTACTTAAACATTACTGACTACTATTTGATGATTTTTTTATTATGGCTTAAGCTCTAATCTTAACAATCATTCTCTCCTCTCTAGAGTCTTGCCTACAACTTAACTTTTGCCTTCACTTGACTTTCTTGTTTGTTTCTTTCACTCACTTTTAAGTAACTTTATGAAAGTGGACTTCTGGGTCAACATTCTGTTATATATCAGATTAATTGGTAGCCATATAACTACTTAAAGTTTTCAATGATCCTTATAGTAGGTGGTAACATTGACTGTAACCCAGAGAACAGCTGTAGCTTTCTACATAAATAAGCAGACTGTGTCCTCTGTTCAACTGTGACTAGTCAGTATATAGACCAGTGTAATGACTGCTCTCCTGAATGCTGGACATATCTGCAGTTATCTGGAGAATTTGGATCTTGCAAATGAACTGTTTTCTTCTTGCCATAACAAAAATATGGCTTAATCCTGAAATACTGGATATGCATGAATTATTATGAGCAGAAATGTCTGACAACAGATGGATGAACATTCTGGTCTACAAATCTCAACTAACCTGGGTGGTGACTATTATATCTTTACAGTTTCATTAGTTTCATCTCAAATAGCTGGTTGCTAACTTCAGTGTCAGTAACTTTGCCAATAAATAAATGATGTTGCTGTGGCATACTTCCCCTATTGCCGCAGTGGTGGCAGAGTTTGATGAGTTGCTAAATGGTCTCTCACCTCACTAGATGCATATGAATAACCTCCTGCTATTGAGGCTTCAAACCTAACATGAAGGACAACACAGAACGAGATTCTCTTGGCGTTTTGGATTATTTTCAACTCACCCAGATACCTTCTGAGTCAGCAAGCACTCAATGTTTCACAAGAAATCATTTTGTAATATATCTGGTGATTACCAAAAACTTTTGGTTCACAACATTATAATTCATCCAGCAACAATTAAATAATTCCCCATTAAGCTCAATGTAAATTACGTTTTGCAGCTTCAAATGTAATCTGTCTGTTTTAAATCGTGAAGTTGTAAAACAACACTTAAATGTCACATGATGAGAAAGCAATAAAACAATAGAAACTGCTCAGCAATATTAAATACTAGCAAACCTAAATATGATATTATACAATGATGGTTCATTACTGTCAGATATGAGCACACTTGACTGAACAGACCAACCAGCGTACCTGTTATAAATTGGCCATATACAAATAGAAAACAATCTGGTCACTAAAGGACCACTGAGCATCTAGACTTTCTTCTGTTTGTGTTTGCTACAGAGACATACATCTGAACTGTCCAGATTTTCACAGAATGTCCAGATTTTTGCATCATATTTTGGCCTGTTTCTCATTAAATTTGTGTTTTTCTGACAAATGAGTGAGGAGTGAATTTACTAAATAATGACAGGCATTTGAGTTTCAGACTTCATACCCTTTAGACAATGCACACTAACACATATCTTGTTATTCTAGCAGCTTTCTAAGTTGATAAGAGCAACATTTACAACCTGTCCCTATTTTGGAGCCTTTGTCCCCCATTATTTAAGGTTTTGTCCACATTTCTTGAGTTAAGAAGTTGAGAGGTACATATGTAGGGCAGAGCAAATACAAGGAAAATCGGGTGCATTTTGCAAAACTAAAGAAATGTACCCAATTGTCCTTGTGTTTCTGCCCTGACTCACTAAACTGTCTGTTTTTTATAGTTAAAAAAAAAGAACAACCAAGATCTTCCTTCCTCTATTGCTTGTTTTCAACAGCATTGATGTATTATGCAAGTATGGGAATGTAAGTCCCATACACATGAAACTTCCCAAAACACTGACAACTTCTTAAAAAATGAATAAGTTGCTAAAGGCAGGATAACACAAAATGATAGATCCTCGGCTTGGACACACAAAGTTTATTCCAACGATTTGTAACACTGTAATTTGGAATAAACTTTGTGTGTCCAAGCCGAGGATCTATCGTTTTGTGTTATCCTGCCTTTAGCAACTTATTCCCATACACATGAGCAGAACATCAACAAACACAGAAGAACAAGGAAACAATGGGGAGGAATACTAAGGCACCATTTTACAAAGACATTATTTAAGAAAGGTAAGCAATTTCTTTCTTAAATGATGTCATTGTATAATAGCAATAACCAATGAGTGGGTGTGGGCATATGAGGATTTAACCACGGTTGGCTTTCACCCTCATGATCAAACCATACCAACTATGGGCAGATCCTCATATACTGCAAAAAGAGGCCAGAAGCTGCACAAACGTAGTCAAAGGCAAAACAGTAATAAATGATAACAAAAAAAGCCAGAGAGGTATAAACATATTTAATAACAATAACATTTACAAAGCTTTCTGAAAGAACACTTCTTCAGTGTATCCTCATACAGCCACACCCACTCACTGGTTATTGCTTAATTAATGCAGCATACAGCATATCCCCTATATCCCTTTCAGAACATAAACATTTCCTGACTAAACTCCAAAACGTAAAAGTCAATGTAAATACCAATGGAAATACTGTACTCATGGTGACTTTAACTACACAAACTCTCACTCAGTATCAATTAAATATATTTGAATATTAACTGGCTTAATTAATGAAAACAGATTGATAAAACAGTAAAGAATTTCATTTAGGGGTAATGATCTCTTAGAAATTATATCAACAAACATAAGACCTCTCCATAATTAAAAGTTTATTACAGATCCATAACTAGGTCATCTGACAAACTGTGCACAGTTCCACAAAAAGGTCTCCAACTCAACCCAATGCTGAAGAACAAAAAAAGCATTAACAGAGAGATAGAGTGTATTCTTCTCTTTTATAAGTCAAACAGACCAAATTAAAAGAAAAAAACATCTCATCTACCTTCAAAACTGTAGCAAGCTGCTTGCTACAAATGTGACAAGCAAGTAACCTGCTAGAGTTAAAGTAAAATCACCACACAGTGAATGCTTTAACACTTCAGCCTTGACAGCAAATACAGTATTGCCATTTACTTATGAAGCTGTGATATCCTCGCAGCTTCATAAAATAATGCCGGTTCTGTACTTTTTAACATCAATACCTACTGATCAGCCTCAACAGCTTCCACAAGAAGCAGCTTCCCTTGTCATCCCATCTTAGTTATGGCTCTGTTATCTAGGATAAAAATAAAACTCTACCATAAATAAAGCATCATTCATATACTTTACAAAAAAATTACATACTTATGAAAACAGACTAGGATATGTGACCCTAACAGATCTTCTAAGGCTGCTGTTAACATAGTTAACTACTACATTCATGGGTACATAATGGAAAAACATAGCTATGCAGATAAATTTAAAAAGAATATTTAGTGGAAATACAAAATGGATAAATATGCACCTTAAAAATGGATACTATCTAGTTTTCAATATTTGCTCTTGTGGTAAAAATAAGTGTAAAATAAATACAGTATAAAACTACTTGCATATTTTGTTGGATCATTCAGTCCTAACTACAAACTCAGTTGTACCTCAGAGGCTGGAAATGATAATGAGGCATTTCTGTCTGCTGTCTTGACAGGCTAATCAGCCTTATCCTAGGTCATACTGATCTGCCTTGGCTCAACTGGCAGTTGCCCAATCCAAACCAAAAATAAAGAATTGGACAAGTGCCCCATGGTGAATCTTCCCTGTGTACTCTATCCCCTTCCAATTTCTTTTTGCTGCTGTAGATAAGAGTGTATGCCTCTGCACTGGCCAACTGTTTGATTTTGAGTAGCCAGCTCTCATGACAGCAGTAAGGTAGCTCCTAAACAGAATCTCTATATGGTTCTCAATATTTATGTACATAAAAGTTAGAGAAGTAAAACTTAAGTGCAATTCATTCCCTGACTAATTGAATATTTGGAAATTTCAGCCACTGTACTATATAGCTCTATCTTTAGTTTGTTTATTTTCCAACCAGAAAACCAATGTTTTTTTCATTTCCTCCTTTCTGAGGTATGCCTTTCATTTACCATTGGTGGCAAGGTGCACGTGCTCACTGATTGTTTACTTTAAGTTTCGCAGTCTAGCAATCTACTTAGCTCCCCTGGGTAAGTACATTTATACTCTCCTATCTACTCCCGCTTCTTTTCACATCTTAACGGACTATTAAAGGATCTTGCACCTTTACTATTGAACAACTGTAACTCTTCTCTGTTTTTGCTTCTCCCCCACCTCAGGCTACAAAAAACGTTATCACTTCACTCTCTCTTCTTCCTCTCCATCATAATGTTTTTTTCTTTACTCTCCACCCTCCTCTTGTTCTGCCTGTCTCACACATTACCAATTACACATCACAACCTTCTACTAACTTTTATGTTCACAGTCATAAAGAATTCCTTCTCCATAACTGTGAAAGAGCTCTCCATGCATGTCACAAATGCAGGAATGATCCTAGTATATAGTAGAATTCTTGTAACCTCGCAGCTTCATACAACAACACTGGTGTTGTACTTGTCAACATCAATACCTGCTGATCACACCCTCTAACAGTTTGCACAAGAAGCACCTTCCCCTGTCATCCTATCCTAGATAAGTCTCTGGCTTATTATACCATCATTTTTAATGTAGGAGTAAAATCAAATTCTTCCATAAATAAAGCATCATGCATAGATTTTACAAAAAAAAATTACATACTTATGAAAACAGACTGGTATACTGCACTCAATGTCCATACTGCATCTGTTATGACTACTGTTATATTCTAAAATATATAGAAAAGATGATTGAGTGTAAGTAGCAGAATCGGGATTTCAGCATCACAAACTCATGATCTACTACATTCCTTGTCTGTGCATGAGCAGTATAATACTGATGCTCAGCAATGTTTTGTGGAATCTGTACGGACATCATCAACCATGGCTCCAGGGGGTATCCTGCTTTACCAGCAACACAGTAGGGACACAAAGGGGGATAAAGACATGGGAGGGTAAGACATGTGTACATATTGTCATGGCTTCAGACATGTGGCTTCAACAGTGTGACTGCACATACCTAGTAGGTGGCCCTAGTGGATGTCCTAAGTGGAAAGCAGCAGTACAGATGACCAAACTGTAGTTCCCATGTGTTGGCATTTGGACAGACAACGATACACTCCAAATTAAGGAAAAACTACAGTTAAGTGCTTTTATTAACAAAAGTTGGAACTTCATCAGAATGACACAGTTAAAACTCACTTGAGCATTTAAATTAACCACAACTACTAATTAATTAAAACCAACTAATAAAATTGCTTACATAACTGAAATAGTTAAGAAACTTGTGGGTCTATAATTGTTTAAAGGAAACCCTCCATTTAAAATAGCCTAAATAGACTATGCTAGACATCCAATCATTTTAATGAGGGCTATAGAGCATGCGTCATTTAAACCAGGGGACTTGTGGCATTCAAGCATAATTGCCACTTTAATTAATTTTTGTCAAGATGTTCATTCACTATATAACCCGTAGTATCAAAAACATCCTGCTCCACAGCAGTGAAGCCGTGAGTAAGATGTTGTGCTATATGCCTATAAAGGGCCTTTGTTGTCATACACTTCTTAATATCTAATAAATGGTCACATACCCTTTCTTTAAATTTTGTGGAGGTTTTGCCCATGTAAAATGCTGAGCACATATCACAGCAAGCAATATATACAACATTTTCAAATCATATATGAAATGGCCTTGAATGCTATATACTGTCCCTCCAATATGTGTGTGTTCACCAACCAATATATTAACACATTGTGAACATTGGCCACATGTTTCATGCATATTTTCCTATTTAAAGAGGTCCCAGTCCATTCAAATAATTTTTTGATTGACCTGTCCTTTTTATGTACAATATGAGGGCTCTCCCCTATTTTGTTATATATTTCTAGTCAAAAGAAAATATAGCCCAGTTCTTTTGAAGACATTCAAAAATAGCCTAACTATCCAAACTGCAGGTAGTGATAATTTTTTATCCTTTTTATCTTGAAGTATATGGGTTTGGGTACTAATGACCACCTCCACAATATTATCTATATCTGCTTGTGATGGGGAACTGTGTACACAAAGAATGGGTTTGTAAAAATACACATAAATACGCAGAAAAGTAAACACTCATTAAACGGGTCTATATTAGAACACTGAACATTTGAAATTAACATTCTAATATCGACCCATTTTCAGCGAACACTGAAAATATTAAAGTAACAGGAAACCAAATTCTTTCCTAGGGAAAGAATTTGGTTGTCTGTTTCGGTATTTTCAGCCCTCTGGTGGAAAGTTACGGGTCGGGTTCAGGTAAGTGTGTGATTGTGTGGACATGTGCATTAGGGCGGGTTAGGTGAGTTAGGGTTAGGGCGTGGGTCAGGTAAGTGTGCGATTGTGTGGACGTGTGGGTTAGGGCGGGTTAGGTGAGTTAGTGTTAGGGCGCTGGTGAAGTGACTGTGCGATAGTGACGGACCTTAGGGTTAGGGTTTGGGTTAAGGCAAGTGGATAGTTAGTGGTGTATGTATAGTTTAGTGTAGGGTTAGGTGTACGAGTTTAGGTGTATGTGTGTGGATTGCTGTTTGTCTGGTGTGCTTGTGTTGTGTGTATGTGTTTTGGAACAGCAAATTTGTAGGGTTAGGTGTACGAGTTTAGGTGTATGTGTGTGGATTGCTGTTTGTTTGGTGTGCTTGTGTTGTGTTTATGTGTTTTGGAACAGCAAATTTTTTCCCTAGGAAAAAATTTGCTGTTCCAAATGTTCGATGTTTTTTTTTTCGATTGATAGGGTTTGATATTAGAACACTCGACATTTTGAATGTCCGGTGTTCTAATATAGACCCTCGTTAAATATATAGATGAAAAACGTGTTAAACATGATTTTCATTTTAGGGTGATAGACACCCAATCTAGAAATAGAAGAAATGGTGATGTGAATAACATTTTGGAGATCTGTGAATATGAATAACTAGTATTACTAAAAGCAGATACATTAAAGAAAAAACAAATGATTTTAAAATAAATAAAATTAAATAAAATAAAATAAGCTAGAATATTATGATGCATATTTATTTTAGATACAGGTTCATAGATTAGTACTAGGCTAACTGCCCTTACGAGCCATTTTAAGCCTAGCTAATTATCCCTTGTGAGACTCAAACCCTACACCTTGTGTTTGCAAGGTAAACACCTTAACCATTAGGCCACCCTCCTAATTGTGAATATTTTTACTTGTTTTATATTACATTAACTAATTTAAAAGTAGTGTGATTAAAGATTATTTAATTATTAATTGATTCTGGTTTTCTACTGGGGCTGTGTCACATGATTTTAATGAAATTGTTTAAATTGGGATGTAAGTCTGAACTTGTTATATTCACACTAAGGAAGGGCTTTAGCCAAAATGTTTTGTGATGCTTATTTTCTTTAAATAAATGTCTGCATATTACTAAAATGCTCAGTATGCCTGGCTTTTGGAGTTTATTTTTCACTGTAATATATAACTCCCCAGCAGGTTTTAGAAGGTGGATGATATCAGAACAACCATTCATGGTGGTGGCTCTCTTCCTTGCTATGCTGGGAAACACTCACCCGCATTTTGCAGCAATTTACTGAGGAATGTCTTGAGTATTCAGCAGGCTTGAGTCTGTGATATATCTAACATGTACCCAGTTTTTCTCTGGAAGGCACTTTGCTAGAATGATAAAAATTGCACATACCTCGATATCCACTGATACATTAAGTTAATGCATTGCTCCATTTTCAGTATGTGAGACATACAGATGAACTGATGTGTTTATGATGCCTCTGTTCACTCAGAAGTGATCTAGTAACTGTCTGTCAGCTGGTACAATGTAAATCTTTCACAGTACAGCTTTTGTTGGCCTGTGCTGCCATATCATGCCCTTGGAGAGTACTAGCTGTGCTAAGTAAATGTTACTGAACAATAGCTGCTGCAGACGCTCTACAGAGTGTTTCTGCTCTTGTAACACTATAAATTTCATCACGGTCTCTGCATTTATACTTGGGTATAAGGACCTGCATCATGTCACACCTGGAAATTATAAATTATTATCTGCTTTCCCCATTTCTTACATGTCATTGTGCACTCATTAGCAAACCTCTCAAGCGTATCTCATTATGAGGAAAGTTCCTCATTTTGAGTCTTAAAAAGTATGTTTCTCACAGGTCTACATTGAAAGGGTCTTCCACACATTTTATGCTAGAATTTTTTTAAATAACATCCATGGTAAATAATACAGAATCATATTAAGCTATCAAAACAACTTTTTATAAGTATAAAGTTATGTTTTAACCATCCCGTGAGTTTCCAAGTTGAAGTTGTTAGTAAGCTCTTAGAAAATGTTCCCCATTTTGCCCATTTGTTCCACTTTATGACACGTGGTCTTCCACATTTTGGGGATGGAAAGTTGAGAGATATGGTCCTTAGACTAGACTTCTTCATTTGCATGTCATTATACAGTCATTAGCATACCCTTTTTTTCATTACCCTGTAGCACTAATAAATCACTACTCATCTGTGCATTCTGGATCTTTTTGCACAAACTTGCTGTATACTTTGCAGTTTAAAAATTCTAGCAAGGGCTAACACCTTCACTACTTCCATTTTTTTTTTTTTAAGTAATTAATTTCATGACTGGGTAAGAGAACTGGTCTTTGGACCCTTTCTATTCACTACCTGATTCACAAAGCAAGAAGTTTCTATAAAAAGTTTTATAGAGAGTTAGGAAACAAGGTAAAAGAAATTGAAAAAAAAACAAAAAATTTTGGAGAAGTATTTATGAAGATCATGTGGAACATAACAAAGATGCTAAATGAACAGAAGAAGTAAAAGAAAGAATAAGAAGTTTAAAGGTACAGGTTATGAAATGGGATGAAGTAACAGCCAAAGAGATTGAAACAAATTTAAGAAAAGCCTCCAGTTTGAAAAACCCAGGCCCAGATGCAGTACCTAACTTCTGGTTCAAAGTATCAACATCTTTGCACGAAGATTTAGCTATGAGTAAGAACTATTTATATGCGCACCTTGAATAGACACCAGCCTGACTAACAACAGGAAAAACTATGCGACTACTTAAGAGTAAAGCTGCAAGCTACTCTAAAAACTATAGACCAATAAGTTGCCTTCCGACAATGTATTCATAGGTTCATAGGTTCATAGCTTCATAGATGATTACTAGGCTATCGATCCCATTGTGCCTTTTTACGCCTGGCCATGCTTCCCAAATTTGACAATCAAATCCTATACTTTGCAACTGTAATGCAAACACCTTACCCATTATGCAAACCCCACATAGAAGCTCCTCTCACCAGCTTCATCAAAATGATCTGTTCTGTCCTACTAAGACTTAAGTATAAGTTATACACTGGAATTGATGCCGACAGAGTTTATAGTCATTTAGAAGAAAACTCAATTATGGCAGTAGAACAAAAGAGAAAGTCATATGGAACAAATGATCATTTGTTGTTAAATAAAGTCATAGTGGAGAACTGCAAAAAAGGGAAGAATCTAAGTATGGCATGGATTGACTATAAAAAAGCATTTGATAGTATCCCACATTCATGGCTAAAAGAGTGCTTAAAAATGTATAAGATACACCCTACACTGATTGACTACATTACAGCGACCATGCAACAGTGGCAGACCACTTTACAATTAAGACATGATAAAGGACAAATTATTATTCCAGAGATAAAAATTCAAAGGTGGGTATTCCAGGGTGACTCTCTGTTACCGCTGTTATTCTGTCTTGTCCTTAACCCATTAAGCCATGGCTATAATTTGGCTCCTAGAAAACAACAAAGTGTAAAGACTTCACATCTTCTCTTTGTCAATGATTTAAAACTGTATAGCTCATCAGATGAGGAACTGAAAGCACAACTGCAAGTTGTCAAAACGTTTTCAGATGATATAAGAATGTTATTTGGTCTTGATAAATGTGCAAAAGCAACCTTTAAAGCAGGAAAACTGTAGCACCAAGAAAATATCAGTCTGGGACAGGAATGTGATATAAAATAACTTGAGCAAGAGGGAGTGTATAAATATCTGGGAATTGATGAAGGATCAACAATAAAACATGAACAAATGCAAATAAAACGTAGTAAGGAATACTTTAGAAGACTTTTATTTTGAAAACTGAGTTGACATCTAGGAACAAAATCCAAGCTATAAACCAATTTGCTCTTCCTGTCCTAACTTACAGTTCTGGAGAGACTGACTGACCCCAAAATGTGTTGGATAGATTAGATAGGAAAACAAGAAGGATGCTTCATGCTCACCAAATGATTTATAAAAAACAGTACATACCAAGATTATATATTCCCTATTCTGAAGGAGGTGTGGGCCTCCTTGAAATTGATTACATGTGTAGATCTGCAATCATGGGAATGCACATATATCTGCTGACCTCACAAGACCCAAATGTAGTGAAAGCTTTGAAACATGAGGAGAATAAATTTAAGATGACTTATCTGATTAATCTTGCAGAAGCATATCAGTGTCAAGCAGGAATGGAAGTCAAACCAGAAGTAGATAAAACTCAGGCAGCAACAAAATGTACCAAAAAACAAAAGAAAGAATGTAAGGTGAAGGACCAGATGAGAAGGCAAGAAATGTGGAAAATGCATAAATATAGTTGCAAGTACAGAAAACTTCTGGAAGAACCTAATGTTGATCAGGAACAAATGCAGGAATGGTTAACGAGAGGTGAATTCAAACCAAGAGATGAAAAGTTAATATAGGTGGCCCAAGATAATGGGATATGTACATGTTGGTTTACAAAGTCCATTGAACATGTGGGAGAAACAGACAAATGTAGGTTTTGTAAAACCGAATTGGAAATAGTTGCACACCTCTTTGCTGGTTGTGACATACTAATGGGAGAAGGACTGTATACTGAAAGGCATAATAATGTGGCAAGACTGTTGCACTGGGGATTGTGTAAACATTATGGTATCGATGTGGCTGAAAAACACTAGAAACATGAGCCCCAAAGCATCATAGAAAAAGTTGTCTACATCACTTGGGCTCACCCATTACCAACAGTTCAAAAGATAGATACTAGAAAACTGGATATAGTGGTCCATGAAAAGAAGACAAAGTAGCATTCATCATTGAAATCACCCAGTGACTACAGTGTCTTGCGTATAGAGAGACACAAAGTCATAAAATATCAGGATTTGCAGGCAGAAATGACAGCAAAGTGGAAGATACCCAGACAGTTCCAATAGTAGAAGGAGCAAGAGGTCTTATGAAAATATTTAGACTTGTTGCCAATGCATATAACCCCATACAAATTACAGAAGGAATCATTACTGGGCATGTTGCGGGTGCTGCGAAGAGCACTTTTGGCTGACATCAAAGACTGAAAGAATACCAATTTCATGAACTTTAATCATACTTTGAGTTAGGAATGGGGTCCATTTCCGTCATGGTATTAGAAGCCCAAAAACTTGGAGAAATTATGCAAGAAGTATGTATGGATAGTTTATAGTAGCCAATAAGCTAGAATGTTCTGAGGGAGTGGGAGGGAATCAGAGTATCTGGAGAAAACACACAGACACAGGAGGAACATGCAGACTCTACAGCAGCAATACTCAGAGGTTAGTATATCACCATAGAGCCTGGAACTGTGAAGCAGGGATCTTACCACTGAGCTAACCATTCTGTCCCTAAGCAGCTTTACAAATTTATGTTATTTTGGTCTTCATTTAGAATGTTCTGGATCAGATTTAGCATGCAGTGTTCCAGAACTGCAATAGCTGAGATGCTTTCAGGTTTTTATAATTCTGCCCTCTCTGCTTATAGGAAGGAAGATAAATAAAGAGAGAACAGAAACCTCCAAAGCCTTATAACATCTCTGAAAAGCAAAATGTAACACATACCACTTATCATAACCAGCACTATTAACAATCTGGTGGCCTCTGAACGGAGAGAATTTAAAAGCATGCAATCGGTCATGGTCCCCTAACTGATTGTATATGTCTACGTGATTGTTCTTTGCTGCATTTGTAGTGAGCTGACCTTTATGTGCAAATTATACCTACTGTATTTATCTGTGTGATGATGCTAAAAATGTACTGATCCAAAATCCAGGATCATCTCAGTAGCATGCAGCGCAGTAATAGTCAGTGTCTAAAATATACAGCAGTCAGTAATGAATCTCTTATGCATTTTCAGGGCTTTATGACGTCTGTATTCTGCAATGAGAGTGAGGGAGTAACTCAGCTATTCCGTTACGTTCTTTTCTATGCACTCTGCAGCACACAGAGATAAGACTATAGCTCATTAAGTCAAGAGTCAAAACACAAACTTTGTTTACAAATTACAAGGAACAGCTCATGTTCAGGTACAGGATGAAAGCTTGTTATTTGTAAATATTGTTCATGTTTTGACTCCTGGTTTGGTATGTCACTTTTATCTCAGTGGTACACATTTTAGTGAACTCTACTTTAGAACAATAGTTACTATGGGAAGAAGATTTAACACTCCTAATGACATTCCTCTGATGACATTCCTTTTGTTCACTAAGTTATTAGTAGGTTGCTTTCAAGCTGAACTGCACATTACATCCAAAAGGATGACATCTCACTGCATGGATGTGGCTGTATCCTATGTGTGCATACAGGCCCATGAGAAAGAAATAGTTTGCATAGACAGTCTGTAAATATTCCTAGTTAAATAACTCACTCAAAGTCATTGTTTGCAAGTGGGGATTGAGGAAATAAAATCTAGGACAACAGAAAGAAACATTAGCAGGTCATAACATTATCCGTCTGTGATAAACTGCCTGACACATCCCTGATTTCTCCTAAACACTGACAAAAGTCACTGTCACATTTATAAGTAACAGGTTTGTATCAGGGAATATTGCAATAACTACCCCCACAATACAGCTTTTCTTTGTTTATTGACAGCTTATTTATTGTACATGTAGCAGGTCAGATACAAGCATAGATGAAAAATGTACAATATACAATAAAATAATCATTACAAGTGGACTCAGGTTAAGGAAGCTTTCCAGTAGATAAAGGTAATCTTAAAATAATATCAGAAAAAAATAGCACATCATTAAGTTATTTCTGTGAAGAGTACGCAACTTGGAACATACATTATAGCTAACAAGTGAACAATTACAGTTCATAGACAAAGCTGAAGAAAACACAAAAGAAGCAGTGGGAGTTGACATCTCAAAGAATGATCCTCAACAACAGACAAATACTGACATTAGTTTTTGTTGTATTATCCATAACCAATAAAATAAATTATGCAGAATCTGGATGATGTCAGTAGGTAGCCAAGGAAAGGAAAATAAATCAAATCTATGATACAGAAAAATATTCAAGTGCACCCAATACCATAAGTACAAAGGTAGTCAAATAAATCAAAATTGACTATATTCCTTCTGTGCTAATAACAACAAACAAAACATATACATATGGTCAGAGTATATGGAATAAAAGAGCAGGGAAATAAAGTGACTGCAATAAATCAGCTGACTTTAGAAACTAGAGATATTTTTATAACTCAACAATGTACAAACTTAGTATCCATATATACCTACCTTCCATAACAGTGTGCTCATATCAGTGAGGTAATTGCAGCATACAGATAGTGATATAACATGTTCATAGTCACTTCAACAAAAGGGAGAGATGGAATAATGTCTGTCTAACTTTCACACTCAAAAGAGAGTAGCAGAGTAAATGCAGGACAGACAGGCTATAAACAAAGTGACAGTTAAGGACACTTCCAGTATCTGCAACACAGAGTAGAAGGTCTGCTGTTTATGTAGCTATAAATGTGCTGAGAGGAGATCATTTGCATCATGAAATGGACTCATGGAGTGTGTGCCTTAGCTGGTTAAGGGAGATATTCAAACACCCAAGGTGATTTCTAGTAGAAAAAGACTTTCCAGGATAATGAGATGGTAGAAATCAGAAATTTAAATGGAAATTCCTATAATTTAATGCCCCAGTCAGATGGATAGAACACAGAAATTTAAGGGCAATTCCAGTTTTTTAATACCCCGATCAGACAGGTGAACAAAGAAGCATATAGGGAATTCTTATCACTGAAAACTTTAATCTAACTAGCAAGGCAATTGTAAGAGAGTGGGACAGGCACAGACAAAAGTGATGCAGACGTTACCTATAATTAGCAAATTGAGGTACTTCAGGATAAGGCAGGAGTGTTACTGCAGTCGCATACCTCTTAACTGTACCTGATTTCAAGGAACACCTCCTCATTTTCCTGCATAAAAATGTCTTTCTACACACTGAAAGAATTTGCCATACATCCATGGCTAAGATTTTTAAGCAAAAATTCCAGGTAAATAATGCTTCAGTAATATATCCTTTTCAGGTGTGGGTAACAAATGGTTTACATGCAGCTGATGTAGTTTGGTCATGAGGTCAAAATCCAAAATAACCAAATAAAGCCAGGTGTGGGTAATTCTTATTTAAAATATACCCAGACACAATATATTGCTGCTATACAATGATATTTAAAAAAAAACTTACCATTTTAAAGTAATGCCTTTAAATTATGGAACGATATGTGTTTTTATAGCTACTGCAAAGTCCAACAAGGCTTGCAAATGTTTTGTACATGCCTAAAATGTACGATAATGCTCATCAGTGCAATCCATTACCTGAAGTTTATACTTTCTTAATCAGGGCTCTTTCGATATTTTTTCTCTCTCAAGTATGAAAATGTTTTGTTCAAATCCAGTATCCCTTGGATGTCAGTGAAGCAAATGAAATAGGACAACTGCAGTGGTATAACAGCAGTATGTAATGCAAGAATGTGTTGTAATTTTAAATAATGCTTTACTATGACATTTTCTTAGTCTGCCTTTTCTGACTCGAATGACTGGGGATAGAATAGAATAGTACTGTCCATGTATGTATGCCAACATTTTAGGACACTTAGGTACTTCACATGGTCAGTGCAGTTAACTATTTTTTTCTGTTTTTTTTTAAATAATTGTCAGTGATGCAACAAGTAGCACACTTACCTTTGGTATAGAAAGTTGTGGGTTCTACTCCCATACCAGGTAAATCAATTACTACCACTATAGTGCAACATAAGGGGGGGGTGCTGTACTCTTGAGTGGGTTGTCCTTTGGAAGAGATGTTAAACTGAGGCTTCCTCTACTTGAGCTGGTGGTAGGTCAGGTGGATGTAAAAGATCCCACAGCGTATGTTGAAAAGAGCAGGGAAAGTTCCCTGATATCCTGGCCACGTTTTCCCTAATAGTATAAATACCACCTCAGGTCTACTAGTGGTATTTATACTATTAGTATTTAGTGGAACTAATCTGGTCAACACAGGATAAATACATTTTAATGTTGCTTATGGTATCTTTTAGCTAGAATAATTTAAAAAGTGAAATTATATATTTGGCCATGGTTGAAGGAGGGAATCTTCTAAAATGAATTGCTTTTTATGTCTTTCTCACTCCCTTTGTTGCATTCCTAAAACTTTGAGCATGTTTCTTTTTTGTAGACACAATTGAGCTGATATATATTTTAGTACAATCACTGAACTTGTTTGTGTGAGTAATACATAATTTATCATGAGTACACTGATTGCTTTGTCCAAACAGTATTTATCTTTTTGAAAATGAATGATCATTTATTGTATAATGAATCTGATTTCCTGATCAACAAAACATACTGTAAACAGAAAATAATCCATTTTGACTATAGAGTGAGCTCTGTGGTTAAGGTTGTTGGCAAGTGTCCTGCATTTACATGATTATTCTATACTTTTTGAGACCATGTTGTGTATCTGAAAAATGGAAGCTTGAGAGCTATGAAGGTCACTTACAGCTGAGACATTATACAAATATTACCATGGTAAACTTTATTTAGTTAGTAGAAAGTTTCTGCCAAAAACATAGGAGATGTATAACCTGGATGGACAGAATTCACAAACATTGAAGGATGGAATCCACAGCGCCTAGATTTCAGGTGTCCAGAAAAAGAATGAATTTCTATTTTTCTTATAAAACATCTAGTTTATGGTGTTTTCTTTGTCATACGTCTCCCTATTACCTTTTATAATTAAAAATGATCTTAGATCTTAAGACATTGGAAATAATGTGCTTTTTCTTTTGGATGTCAATTAAGTTGATAAGGGAAGTTGTTAGTCTAAGGCTAAGAATTTATAGTAACAGCATAGCTAACTGTAAGGATGTTGCACCTCTCTTAATGGAAGAAAATTCCATGCAAGGAGTTAACTGAAACAGTACTTGTTTTCATTCTACTAATAAGGTCACTGATATTACCTGTGCCCTGAGAAGAAATCGGAACTTATCCTAATTTTCTCTGTCTACAGATCATCCTTTCTACAGTTGTGAATACTTGCTTGGAGGAAGGTCCATTTGTTTTTCCTTGCACCAGAGGAGATTCATAACATGCAGCACAGCTCTCCTTCAGATTGCTGGAAGTGTTTCTCTCTTTATTTTGGGAGATGGTTGCATATGTCTGTCTCTGCCAACCCTTTCTTGAATGCAGTACAATGTAGATGGGCTGATTAATGAGGTTATATTATCACCTGTTCCCAAGCTTGTGATTGTTCCTCGGTCTCATTCTACAGCTTACTCTCAGTGCCTTGTGTTTTAGTTACCTAGACTTTTGTCAAAACGTGTTCTTATTTTGTCTGAGTAGAGCACTGTTCTCGGGCCATGTTTAAATGGTGACATATGGCCATGTTATTGAATGATATATGATGCAATGTCCATGAGAACTAAGTTTGGGATTTGATGTGCATTATACAGTCTAGTCACAGTCCTTTGTGTATCCAGACTGACATATATTTCAGATGTAATTATGGTTGTTCTAGTGAGCAATTAGTATTGGGTCATTTGTAATATTTTCTCATGCAACTTATTCTTATGGTGTTTTATTTGATTTTGCTCCATACGAATTCTAATTTTATATGAGCAATGAAGGACTGTTTAACAAAAACATTGAGCTGGGTCCAGAGCACTTCGGGATCACAAAAATCACTATATAAATCTGCAACTGCTCTTTTACTGCTCTAGCCAATGTTATTGCTGAATGCTGTAAATTTAAATTTACCTAAACTGGAGTTCTGAGCCATCCCAAGCTGTATGTCTCCACTAGTGACCTGTAATACTTGTAAAGTTTGGCAATCTTTTGACCATCATCAGTGGCATCGCCACCATAAATTATGTCCCTTACGAGCCTGTCCATGATTCATGAACATCTACACTTGTGGTAGTTTATAAGGGGAAACTACTGCTTATGAAAAATGTAAAAACATTTGAAGCATCTAGATTTCTAAATAAATTCATGACTGCCTTATGTCATCATGCAGTCTTTAAAAAAAGCAGGGCACATAAGCTGGTCATCAACCAAACTGAAAGTTTCATGTCATGAAACATCATCCACAACACTGCACTTCCATGAAGTTCAGTAAAGATGTTCACAGATACACTGTATGATGCAGCTGCTGTGAAACAGTCTTGTATCATGGCAACGTGATATCAGAATGTCAGAGGAAGCATGACAGTCCAATGCTCCATTAAATATAAGTATTCTTCGGACTCTGATGAAGAATCTAAGATTTAAATAAATGTATGCATTCCTAGGAATTCTGGTGAAGGGCCAAGCCCCTAGTAAACTTAAGAATTCATAGGATTCTGGTGGGGTAAATAATAACTGTGCTAGCAATTCCTGGGAGAATGAGTTGATTCCTTTAGTTGATAGAACCATCCAATTCTGTTTTATAGACTTCAGTAAACAAAAAACAAAACACAACCAAGCATATTGGTTAATTACATTGTTTATCAGACTTGCTAACACACTGGAACATTCACCTTCAAAAGCCTTGGTATGCATTGTCACCGACACAGATATTGTCGACCTCTTGAATGTTAAATACTGCTACATTTTTCTGCTAGATGCTCAGCTGGAAGTACAAAGGTTTTGATGAGGACCACAAGGGCATCAGTATAGGTACAGGATGGGGTAGACAGGGACAACAAGGGCATCAGTATAGGTACAGGAAGGGGGTGGATAGGGACAATAGGGGGATCAGTAGAGGTAAAGGATGGGATGCATAGGGACAACAAGGCCATCAGTAAAGGTACAGAATGGGGTAGATGGAGTCAACAAAGGCATCAGTATAGGTAGAGAATGGGGTAGATGGGGTCAACAAGGGCATCAGTATAGATATAGAATGGGGTAGATGGGGTCAACAAGGGCATCAGTATAGGTACAGGATGGGTCAGATGACTGATGCTTGGTACATAAGTAGACAGATCCTTGAAGTGTCCATTTAATATTTACGTTTCCCTTGAGGCTGGAGACAGCTGGTATTTCTGAGGGAAAGTTAGTAGGAGGACCTTGACTTGATGCGCTCGTAACATGGATGCTGCAGACAGTACCTAGATATCATTGTGATGCTGATATCATTTTTCACTTTGGGAAAGGAGAGGGAGAATTTGGACTGTCCAGCATAGCTGGGAGGCAAGAAGAGCAACGCTTACCATGATTTTTTTAATGTAGGAGGTGAGATTAGCCAGGCACTTAAGTACTTGAGTGAGATAGGCATAAAAGTATAATACAATAGTCTTGGTCAAATAAATTCGCATGGTAATTAGATAGGTCTGGATCAAGGCTGGTTAGTTGGTTATTTACGTGTTAGATAACCAGACAGCAGTCACTGATATTACCAGCTAATCTACACATTAAGTGTCTTGACACAATGCAATATGTCAGAATGTATCCATTAACAGATGTTTAGAACATTTTCTACATATAATTAAGCAAGGTGGTGAAGCAGTAGCATTGTTGCCTCACAGCAAGAAGTTCTCCCATTTGATTCTCGACTGGAGCGCCTTCTGTGTGGTGTCTGCATGTCCTCCCCACGGTCGAGTGGCGTTCGAATGACATTCGTGAATGGGTGTGCCTTTGTTGAAGGTTGGGTGTTGGGCTGGCACCTCGGCACTGTAAAAACCTACTGCCAATCATTAGCGGACCGGAGGTCCGCTGTGGCGACCCCTAACTGGGAAAAGCTAAAAGAAAATAACAACAATCGTAATTTCTTTTTCTGATATCAACACTGGGAGCATGGTATCAGATGAAAGATTAGTAACAAAGGTATGTTAAGTAAACTGTCACAAGATCACGGTTTTATCTCTGCCACCAAATGCAAGCCATTTTTAAGTCAATAACAAGCTGAGTTTTGCAGTAACATGAGATGCATGCACATCTATTAGAAACAATTCATCTTCTTGACTAGCTTACATGCCGTGAACTGTTTTCAGAAGTGGCAGCTGCTATCCTTTCTGAGGTGAGAATGAAATTGCAATGGCAATTTTTTTTTTTTTTTTTGTTGGTACAATTCTAAGGGCTTCTTTGAACTCTGAATTTTGTATGACTGATATCTGTATGCTCTCCATGTGCCTGTGGTGGGTTTTCTTCCACTTTCCAACAGTCTCCTGTTACAAAAAAAAAATCACTACATTTGAATTGCAGAACATTTCTTCCAGTGGGATTCCCGTTTAAAGGTGCCTTTATCTTTGTGTTTTTTAACTAGATTAAAATGCATCAAACAAATATTAAAATTGAACTCAAGAAAGTTATGAGTCACACTATAATAGAAAAGCAACTGCATTCTGTCAGCATGACTTTACTGTAATTTCACAACTGAACAGAACTGTACAATAATAATAGTCTAATTCAGATTTTCCTTTTGAAACACTATAAGTAGCAGATGATGAAGAAAGGTAATGTTTTGTTCTGCTTTCCAGACATCTTATCCTTCAACATTTTTTTTTATTTTGTAGTCTTATTTATATATGATACCTAAAGACAGATATCATCCACCCAGAGATCTCTTATACAGAGGTATTATCACATGTTCGCTGAAGGCCTTTTTATTTATATATTGTTTTGCAGGGGACTTTAGAAGACTTGTAAACAAAATTACAACCTTTGTTTATAGTAAGGAACAAAGGTAAGCAAACACAGGAAAAAAAAAAAGCAGTCTGTTTTAATAAAACAAACAAACAAAAAAAATCAGCAAACTGCAGATGTGAAATAAATTCTCTAAGAACAATTCCCTCCTTCTGTCTTTAACAACACTGTCAGTGAAAAACAATGCCTTTAAAAGTGTAATTATTGTGTCTAAATGGGATAGATTCACAGTTCTGAACACTACAGCTTTCTTACTAAGGCTGTGGGAAAGAGCCGGTGGAAGAACGTCTTTTAGAGAGAGTGTGTGTGTGTGTGTGTGTGTGTGTGTGTGTGTGTGTGTGTGTGTGTGTGTGTGTGTGTGTGTGTGTGTGTATACAGCTGTATGCTGTTTGGAATTCCCCTCAAAAGGATCGGCTTTGCTTTGAAAATAAATTCATCATTAAAATAAAAGGGATTTCTGTGGCAGAAGAAAATAGACTTTGATTACCCCCAAATTAACTCTTTGTATTTGGCAAGCCTTTCTCCTTCAGATAGGAGTGCTCATTTTTCAACACATAATTTGAAATGCAGTCTTTCTCAGCATGTGTTTTTTTAACACCGAAATCAATAGTCATGAACTGTTACAAAACAAACTAATGCAAACAACTAATCTGTCTGGAATCCTTGAATGGCTGCAGTGACTGCAAAACAAAGAGTTGAAAAGAACAAGAAACAGTGGATATTCTGAATCCGTTCTGCTCTTTAGGATTTTTTTGACTAGCATGGAGTGCTTTGAGGGTGGGGTGTCTTACGATGCTTGTTTTGCTCTCTCGCATATGTTTTATTTATTTATTTATTTAGTTATTTATTTTGGCAAAAAGGACCATTCTTCCTATCTATTTATATATTTCATTTCAAAGAACCACATCTACCTCTGAATTATATCTTCCTTGCATGTATACTTATTAATACATTTTTATGTACATTCTGTGTTTCCTTAAAAAGTCGACAATATTGATGTATCACAAACATCAGTTGCACTTTTCAGTCATGCCATATTATTGTACATATCTCTTGAACCAATTTGCTTCATTGCATTACCTGCCTGACCCAGTAAAAACAAATTCTGAAAAGCTGGCCACTCAAACAAGTCGTATGCCATAGAACAGGATAAGAAAATGAAAAACAAGGGACAATAGTGTGTGCTTTAGTGTAAGAACAGAAGATGGAGGCATCTTAAGTGAAATAATAGCAGTTTCAACACTAATTTATTGTACACAATATTGCTGTAACAGGATGCACAGTCATATTCATAATCTATTTCTAAGCAGAATGCTGAGTAAAAATTTGTTCATACAAATTACCTTAATATTAAAATCCATCTCCCTGCAGCTAGCATATATTTCATCATACATGAGCACTTCTTATATATATTCTAATCATAAAATGGTAACTTTCTATATGCACCAGCTTCTGAATATGGTGCATCACCTCCCCTACAGCCATTATTTATGATATTAACAAACACCATTAGATGGTGGGTTGTTTGTTTTCCCCTTTTTATTCAGCATAGACCAAGTCTGCAGCTTACTTAATGGTTTCAGAAAATGATATTCACCTCATATGGTTGATTTTTTTTGCGACTGGCACCAAGGCACTGAATGAGGGAAAGTCAGTCCATACAGCTTACCCTGACTTGGCCAAACCCTTGACACAATCCCCCACTTGGGCATCATTGAAAAGCTAACACAACTTGGTATAAATCCCTGTCTCATCAGGTGGGTGGCCAACTGGCTCACCGATAGGACCGACAAGGTCAAAATAGGCACCTCCATCTCTGACAGCAGACCTGTCACAAGTGGTGTTCCCCAGGGACCCCAACTGTTTGGCATCTACTTCTCAGAGGTCCAGGCAAAGACAAAAGGCCTGCAGCTGACCACATTTGTGGATGACTGTAAGTTGGGTGCTGTCATTGACTCCCTAAATGATGTTTACATACTACAAGAGGGTCTCACAGCAACACATGACTGGTGCCAAAGTCATGGCCTTAAGTTAAACATAAAAAAATGTATTATCATAAGAAATGGAAAAAACATGGCCCCTACTGATTACCACATCAATGGCAACCCCCTTAGCACATAACCTGTGGTGAGAGACCTGGGTACAGAGGTTGACAACAATTTCACATTCTACCATCATGTAGCAAAGTGGACAGAAAACCCTTTTACTTGGTTCATCTCATAAGTAAAGGGATTGCATCCAGGAAAAAAGAGGTTATTACCTCTCTGTACTCCTCCTCATTAGGCCAATAATTGAGTACAATGACCCATTTGGCATGTACCTCTCCAAACACTTGCACAGAAATACCTAACAAAGAGAATCCATGGCTACCAGCACCTGTCCTATGTGGACAGGCTCAAATCACTATCACTCTACTCAGTATTGTACAGATTGCTTAGAAGTGATCTGTGTCTTGCCTACAAAGCAATCTCAGACCCTGCCCTACTAGAGATGCTCCATTTCCATAAGTCTAACTCCTCACTCATTACCTGCTTGAAAGACCAAAATCTAATATGCGACATTAACAAAACCTGCTGGAGAGACAGGTTTGTCTCCCAGAGGCTGCCCAGCCTCAGGAATAGACTTCCCATACACTTCAAACAGAGCACATTGCTGACCCTCTTCAAGCTCAACCTTGATGAGTGGATGGGAAACCACACATTTATCCTAGGGGTTTCACCTGTGTCAGTCATTGACTAGGGCAACAGGTGCTGACTGAGGTTTCTTCTTTGGAGATAAACTCTTAGCTAGGCTTGTAAGGGCCCCAGGGTCATTAGCCCAGTAACCTCCTATGATCCTATGATCTTATGATCCTATATGGTGGTTTGCAGCCTAAATTTGTTCAGATGGCAAGTAAAGCAAATGCTGCCCTAGTTATCAATATAAGTAGCTTACTAATTAGGAATATGTTCGTCTAGAGGTTTGGAAAGAAGCTGGAGTCATTCATTATTACATAAGAGTTAAAGAAGAAGTGATTAGATAGATGCACCACTTCTTGCTTAGTATGTTGGCCACAGTTGTGGAGAAAATTGTTTGCAACTATTTATTTATTTTAAGTTTGCAAACCAAGAAAGCATACTGATCCCATAATTAACAAGAATATGTTGCATTAGGTATGGGTTTAAACAAAAGTACCATAATGATAGATAAGCAATGTCACAATGTCAAAAAAGAACAATATATGGTTAACATTTTATAGTTATGTATTTGTAAAAGAGAACAGTGACCATTATCTTATGAAAAGCAGAGGAAATGACTGGCTAGGTATAAGTTATACAGGTATAAAGTCAACGGTGATAGTTATCTTATGGTAGAAACATAACTAATGATTAGTTAGAGGAGCCGGGCATGTTCACCAGACACTAGTTATGAACACTCATATGACCAATCCCTGGTGTGCGACTGCAGTACCCTTTCCAAATGGCCGACCTGATGGAGTACCAGGGATTTCCCTTTTCCCATGATGCTGTGACCTCACATTAGAGGTGATGTGGTGGTGCTGCCTCCATATTGGTGGGTACACAGTGAGCTAGTACTCCTGCTTTTTTTTTTTAATGGTGTTTGCAGTCTAGGGCTATCACTCATTAGATGATTATATATGAGTCAAAGACTTGCCAGGGAGCTGTTAGTTTTGTATACGAGATATACTCAACAAAAGGTGTCTTGCTGGTCTTATTCTGTTTAAGTCCAACTATCAAAAGGTGTTGTGTAATGACCATATTGGGTAGCTACCTAAACTTAATGAGCAGGTCAGCATAAAGACGAACGTAACTTAAATTTCTCATTGACTAGAATGTAACCTCAAGTGAATCAGGACAGAATTATTGTGTATATTTTCCAGTCTTGAAGAGAACAAAGAATCTGTGGGCTCAAATTAGAAAACATCAAATCTTGTAGAGCTAAAACAATGTAGGTCTAATTAAACAGTCTTAAATTACTAAGAAATGGAGAAACACTCATGACATAAGAAACAACCTCAGTTGTCAAATATTCACTGTCCTCCACTGTCTCTCTCTTAGTGTTGTTCTTCTTTTGGCTTATCCCGGTTAGGGGTCGCCACAGCGGAACTCTGGTCCACTAATGATTGGCAGTAGATTTTTACAGTGCCAAGGTGCCAGCTCGATGCCCAACCTTCAATGAAGGCATGCCCATTCACTCATGTCTTTCGAACGTCACTTGACTGTGGGGAGGACATGCAGACTCTACCCTGAAGGTGCTCCAACCAAGAATCGAATGGGAGAACCTCTTGCTGTGAGGTGACAATGCTACCGCTGCACCACCGTGGCTTTGTGTACTTTTAGCATTTCAGTTTTCCTATTTGATCATGTTTTCCAATGAAGTACCAGAATTACTCTCACTATTTTCAATGTCCTTCAGGATTTGATATTTGTTTTGAAAATTCGAAGGGACACTCCACTCCTAATATTGTCCAAGACACCTTGAAACTATGATTGAAATTCACTATTCAGTTCTCAAAAAATTCTGTTTTTTGTCACAGTTCCACTTTGTACCTTTAACCATGCAATTACTTTTATAAGAAGACAAAAAGTCTTCTGATGACCAGTTGAACTCTTGAATCCTAGATCCTGTTTGGGATTACACTGCTTCACTTTGTCACTCCATGACAGCTGAGAGCCCTTGCCTACTTCATAGTGTTGCAGTCTAGCTAATAAAACCTTAGCTTCGTCTTCAGAGTGCAATGAGCACAAGAGTTCAGTTTTACAAATTAAACATCCTGATGAAAACAATATTTAAGGCTTGCATCCTACGTTTTTAAAGCCCATTAATGTTGGAAGAATTTTTTTTTATTTGCTCATTTAGAAGCTGTGCAGAATAATCTTTCAATATGCAAAACTTGGGGCCAGTCAAATCTTTTTACCCACAAAGAAAATAGCCTCCTAGGTATTATATTGGTACATCATTTAGTGGTGCTTTAGGTAAGATTAGGTCAGATCACTTCAGCTCACAACTAGCCTCATTACCCTTAATAGAAAAAAGTGATTTTCCAAAAATGTAACTTGTTCTCTTTTACCCAGCTCTGGTAATTCAGGAATTCATGTGTGTTTGCATGTGTGTAAAGTTAGAGATAACTAAGTGTGAGTGTGTTTGCTTACTTCTGTATGCATGCAGTGTTTGCTCATAATGCAATCCATGTACCAACAGAGAATACTGATGAAGACTGAGCACATGGAATAAAAATTCTGGTGATTCCATTGTCTCCTAAATTTAAGCAACATTGTGAAAAAAAATCCTGCACCAGGATCTTTAGGTTGGCAAAGCAGCTTTTACATCCATTACAGACAAATTCCCTTGACTGTGACTCTCAACATTGGAAACCATCTCAGATCCATTTCTTCTGAATACACATATCCTATTCTTATTCCAATGTAAGGCACTAAGGTTAGTTCCACAAGGCAAACTAGCTACACATAGCTGACCACACCTTTCCTCAGAACTTAGTAAAGGTACCACTGACTTTTTGCCAACTATATGCAGCACATCTACAGGTTACATGTGAAAAACTTGCTCTACCATGTTGGAGCTACAAAGCTATGCAGGTGTATTATTTCAATACCCTCTAGTAATTCCCAAACACAGAAAATCTTACATTTTGTAAGTTTATGTCCCTTAATCATGTTCTAGCAGATACTCATCTAAATACCTAAGTAATTTATTATTGATTTAACATCACACATCCATATTTTTTTAATGTCTCAGCTTCATATGGCAATTTATTGCTAAACTTTTATATATAAACATTCACCTTTAGTCCTGATATCCTATAAATTTTACCTGATTTGTTCCAGAAGAATGAAAGAAAGTGTTATAGGTCATTAAGGAATAAATTTATGTTCATCTGCATATAAAGCATTGTTTCTTAGATATCATTGTTTATCTTAAATTTGAAAATACAGAAGTATTGTCTAATCAATTATGCTATAGATTCCTTTAGTAAGGCAAATGGCAAAGCAGACTATGGGCAGCCT